>NC_068361.1:64064835-64237335 GCF_020536995.1 Dreissena polymorpha
GCATTCCAGTGAGATTATATGACCCGCGTCATGCGAAAATGGGTCTTATGTCATCAGCGCAGTCTGGTCGGGAGCTACGCTGTCCGCTAAAGAGCCCACGAAACCTTGCGTTTATTCAAAGCGGGCAACGAAGCTTTTTACCAGACTTCGCGATCGCTACGCTGGCTGCATGACGCAGGTCACATGCTGCCACAAAATACATCCTAAGATAACCGACGTCTGCTCAAAGGTTAATCGTGATTCTATTGCATCTAGCATTAGACCAAAGTAGTGCACGATGACATCATTATTTTACTGACAATAAATCTTGTTTACATATTAAACAAAAATCCGGTATAATTATATTACAGGAGAATTTGCCAAAGTAGATCCATAGTTTGATAAAGCATGGTATTTTAATTATGGCATTCACTATCTGAATGCAACAATTTCTTTCGTTAATAACCATATAATTGCATGCATCAAATATCTCAATGGTAGAAATTGACACAACGCTTTTCATTAATTTCGGAAATTTGATGAAATATGCATATATTAACTCTTCTACCTACCTAGTAGCAATGGAAGGTGTTTTCATGTTGTTATTTTGTCGTCTGCAAGAAAATGAAATTACAGACATGCTATGTACAGTATATGTACAGCACGCATTAAGTCTATACAAATCTGCTTTTTTTACTAATAACTCTATCATGAAATATGAATACTTTATGTGGTGCAATGTGAAATATTAACGAAAATGAATAGAAAACGTAACAACCCTGCTTAAAAATGTAATGCATGGTCAAATTTACAACGCCCTACCTGTTTAAGCTTCTGACATTACATTTGTCTAATTTCGATAGCAAATAAACAACATGTAATTGGAACTATTTTATTATTCGATGTCGAAAGATGAACAGAATTATTTACTCTCGTGATACGGACTACGCTAGCAAAGAGTAGCATTAAAATCGTGATGACATTGTCCACATACTGCTGGTCGGGCATGTATGTCCGATAACACGTAAGGCCATAACACATTTCTGTATGTATGTTTAATGTCCCATAATTTTTTTAACCTACCGACCATGTCGCAACAGTCTGTAAGGCCACGACTTTTATATTTCTTGGGTTACAAAACCGCCGACCCTAATTTTTGGAAAATGGGAAAAAAAATAAAATCGGAAAATCGTCTTTTTTTTATATATTTTATTCCCGACCGCACTGAAAAACGAGCGAAACGAGAAAAAAACGACCCGGTTTGAGTACGTTTGCGAATAAAATCAAGTAAGTACAATCAACGATTGGTTCACATATATTACAGAGATCGGGATATTTTTCAATGTGACACAGTATGTACCAGTCCTTTTATGGGCACTTCTCAAAATTTATTTAATTACAGACAATAGGAAAATCAGCGTCAGTAAAATGTCGACCGCATAAAAATTTATTTCCGAGTCTGTGACGCAACTATATTGTTTAACATGTTTATTATATTAAACAAACCCGATATTATAGTAGATAAAAAAGTATTACCTTGCAATTTGATAATTAGTATAAATAATCCAACAAAACAGTGCCATTATTTACGATATATATGTTTAGGAATTTTGTAAACACGTCCGCCATAGTTTATAGGAACTGTACAGAAAGTTTGGAAATCGGAACAAATCGGTATATCTCGGAAAATCATTGATAAATGTACTAGTATTTGTCGTTTTAATGCTTGGGGCCGAGTAATTTCGGCAAATCGGAACTCAACTTGCGTAAAATACTAGCTCAATTAACCGTTAAACTCCGCCTCCGTTCTCTGCAAAATATTCGAAGGCGGAGCTATGCACGTGCTGTTATTAAATTGAAGGATTGCAATTGAGAAACAAATAACCTTCAAGCTATAAATAAGCGACCCAATCTTGCCCAAATAGCTAAACAGTTAGTTGGTAAATCTGAAACAGAAATTTTGTCCATACTCAAAAACAAATTCCCCGAAAATGAGGCGCAATATAATATTGAGCATACCACTCCTACTCCGCCCGAACAACCGGCATCAACATCAACCACAAATAATGTAGCCACAAACAATGTTGAACATACATTCCGCCATCAGCAACAACAACAGCATAAGCTACCCTCCAGCTCACAAACTTCAGATCACCCTAAAAAAATGCTCAATCCTATACCATCACCGCAACAAACAAGGCAACAACAACAACCTAGGCAACAACGCCATCATCAGCAACGACACAGGATATCCGACCACCCCGCGTATTCTCCCTTCAATATACATAGAAACCGGCTACGCATGGCCCGTAACAGCTCGACCCCGATCATGCGCCATAGCCTCCGCAAAGGACACGCGATTGCACCGCCGTTTCCGGTCTTCTTTCGCCACGCGTACGGAATATATTAAGTTAATCCAGTAGCCTTAAGCCCGTACGTTAGGTCAATTTAACACACCAAACCCCAAATGTCTGCGACAGTTCATACTCATAATATAAACAGTCTTACAATTATGTCGTGGAACGCCCGAGGGGTTACTCATAACTCAAATGCAAAAATGTACGAGCTTCAAAATTATGTTAATAACAACGAAGTGCATGTAGTATGTCTCCAGGAAACGAACTACAAAAGTAATCACAGACAAGTTCATTTAAAAGGATATCAAGAACCTGTGAGAGGTGAACAAAGAGAAAAACTTATAGGCACTGGGGTAGCAATATATGTAAAATCGGGCATTTCATTTACTAAAATAAACATTGATCACGATTGCCCTATTGAATCGTGTGCCCTCACACTGTACTTGACTAAGCACCAATCATTCCGCATTCAATGCGTATATGCTCAAACTAAAGATAATACGTGTAAAAATTATGCAAAAATTTTCCATTCAGTTGAACATAGAAAGAATAATATTATTGTTGGCGATTTCAATCTAAAACACCCCTGCTGGAACCCCGAGGGTGATCCACGATGCGACGATAACTCTGAAAATCTCCTAAAATTAATTAACAATAACAGCATAAACTTCCTTAACGACGGTCAAATAACGAGATTGTCTGATCGCGAAGATCAACCCGACAGCGCGATCGATCTAGCTCTTACCTCAGCCCATCTTCAAGCTATAAGCGATTTCAATGTCATTGACGACTCGTTTGGAAGTGACCATCTTCCAATCATAATAAACATTAAGACAAGAATAGAGAATACCCTTCCGTCCACACAACACAAATGGGAAATACACAAAGCCACACCTGAACAATGGAACAACTTTAAAACTCAGTGTTATAATGAGTTCCTTCCTAATGTAGATAATACTGACACCAACTCTTACTTTAAATCCTATATAACAAAACTTAAAACTGCGCTTGATAACTCAATCCCTGTAAGCAAAACACCTAAAAAACTCAAACGGTCTGTACCATGGTGGAATCAAGAATGCACAGACGCCATTAAATATCGTGAAAAATGTAGGAGAAAATGTATCCGAATCAGAACCGGACCTAAGTATGACAAATATAGGGAAGCCCGCAAAAGTGCTAAACAAGTATTAAAAAAGGCAAAATTAGAAAGCTGGAACGAATTCTGTAATAATCTCTCACATAAAACAACTAGCAAAGAACTATGGGATCAAGTTAAGCGCATGCAAGGCAGACCCCCTACTAATACACCTATCTTTCGGGTTAACAACGAAGTTCTTGTATCTAACGCTGATAAAGCTTCTGCCCTGGTACAACATTATCAAAAAGTAAGCAGTGACGAAGGATACTCTGAAACGTTTATTGCAAAGAAAATAAAAACAAAAAATGAATTTCCTGTCTGGTTACAATCTCTTACCGAGGAAAAAACTCACAAGTACAATGCTCCTTTTAGCCTGTTCGAGCTCGAATCAGCTCTCCTTACATGCAAAAACGGCGCGCCGGGCGACGATTACATCCATTATAAGATACTTAAACAACTTCCACTCTCGGGGAAACAAGAATTACTTGCCCTTTATAATAAATCATGGTCTGAAGGTACTCTTCCTGATGAATGGCACGAGGCCACAATAATTCCGATCCTTAAAATCAATAAGCCTAAAGACTCTCCAGCCTCATATCGGCCGATCTCTTTAACCTCTACGTTCACCAAACTAATGCAGAAAATGATAAAACCGAGACTCTGCGCGTATCTAGAAAACATAACAAAATCTCAGAAGTCCAATCGGGCTGTAGATCTAACCACTCTTGCGAAGATCATTTAGTACGCCTTGAAGCTGATATTAAAAGAGCCCAAAATCTCGGTCAAACCGTAGCAGCCGTATTTTTAGACCTCACAGCCGCATTCGATAAACTATGGAACGAAAACGCCATTAAAACACTTAATACGTTAGGAATAGAGGGTAAAATGCTCAACTGGCTTGCAGCTTTTCTTACAACGCGTAAAATAAAAGTGAGACTGCATGACGCGACATCAGAATCAGTTGAGACTATAAACGGCTGTCCCCAAGGTAGTGTCCTATCTCCAATATTATTTTCCGTGACTATGAACACCCTAGACAGAGAAATTAAGGCACATAATTCACAAAATAACACTGATCTAATCAATTTATAACTTTTTGTAGACGATAGTGCAATATGGACCACATCTAAATCACCGAATCTAGCAATTACTAAAATCCAAAAAGCCCTAACTGCAATAGAAAACTGGAGCGCATCGTATGGCTTCCAAATAAATCCCACAAAAACCCAAGCAATCTTATTCCCTGCCAGTGCACAAAAAGTAGCGGCCAATGCACGTAAAGCAACTCGATCTAAGAAAACCCCTAACCCCCCACAACTTACTCTATGTGGTGCTCCTCTTCCGCTTCTTGACAACATTACTTTTTTGGGTATGACATTTGACAAATATTTAACATGGAAAGACCACATCCTTAAACTAGTTGTACGCTGCCAAAAGGACCTCAACTTTCTAAAATGCATCCAAAGAAACAACTGGGGTACGGATAAAAAAAGCCCTTATGCGTATCTATAAAGCCACTATCTGGGCAAAAATAAACTACGAAAGCATTGCGTACAATTCAGCCAGTGAAACATTACTCAATAAATTACAAGTAATCCAAAATACGGCACTTAAAATTATAACTGGTACACGTAAATCTACAAGCACCGTTCTGCTGCACGCTGAATGTGGAATGATAGAACTGGGTCAACAAAGGCAAATTAACCAACTAAAATACCGCGCGCGCACGCTATCTATGGGACCACACCTCCCAATTAACCTTAGTGTTACTGAAGACCCGGCCTACCAAAAAAGAAAAAAGAAGAGTGGTCTCCCGTACGCGCAGAACGTGCTCGAGCTAGGCAATTATTATGAGACTACTGACATTAAAACTCAGGAACCTACATACTTTAGCTTAAGAAATCTATCAAAACCAAATATTGACTTACATCTAACAACATTAATTAAAAAATCCGACAACGACCCAAACAGTGGCTCTATAGCTCAATACTATGTAACAGATAAATATGGGGATTACACCCAGATTTTCACTGACGGTAGCAAAAATGAGGAACTTGAAATAGCAGGCGCGGCTTTTGTAGTGTATCAACCCAAAAATGTCATTATACATCAGTGCAAGGTAAAATACAATAAAGAACTGTCTATATTTGCTTGCGAACTAGCTATAATAAACAGCGCCATAAAGTGGCTTAATGAACTTGAAACCCACGTACGCTCAAACTACGCGATATTAACCGATTCTCTCAGCGCCTTACAAGCACTTAATGCAGGATCATCGAAAACGCGTCCCGACCTTATATGTGCAACATTAAAGGGAATCACAAAACTAGCAAACAACAATATCACTCTCCAATTCGTATGGATCCCGAGTCACGTAGGCATTCCGGGTAACGAACACGTTGACCAACTTGCCAGAATAGGTTCCCATGAAGGTCTACCCTCTGATTTAAAGCCTAGCGCGCGCGAACTAATTGCAATCATTAACCAAAATGGGTATAATGAACAGGATCACAAATGGTCAATTTACTGCGCCGATCATAATTTACCGATATTAATCAACCCTAGCCATAAGATTAACATCTATAGTCCCATTAAAAGGGAGGACAGGGCTTACTCGCGCATGCGCCTAAGGGTGACTAGATTGCACGGCGACTATTACAAAACTGTCCTCTGCCCCCAGTGCAACATTCATAACACGTTTGAACATCTTTTCTTTATATGCCCTAAACACGCTGAACAGAGACTAGAACTAAGTGCAGGGGTAATAGCGGCCTACAAAAACCCACTTATCATTAATCGCGACTCACTGTTGATGCCTCCAAGCGGAATCGCTCCTGTTGTGCGACTGCACGTGTTTAAATTTTTGCGCGACACGGGCTACTTAGATAAAATATAATATTCCGTTGGACTATTAGCGGTAGATAGAAATAACAACACATACCGTCAGTTATATACTGCTTCATTTATTCAAATTAATAATAGCAATCTTATGTACTAATGACGGGCGGGACTCGGACGATGGTCACTTCGGTGTGCACCATATGGCCACTCGTCTGGGCCCGAACTGAACCTAACCATATTATCCCAGCCCTATAGGAAAATTAAAATAAATAAATATATAAATAAATAAAAACTCAGATCAATAATGGCAACTTTATGTACTAATTACGGGTGGGTCTCGGACGATGGTCACTCCGGTGTTGTCCATATGGCCACTCGTCTGGGCCCGGCTCGAACTTATGTACTATTATTAATTAATTTGGTTCTAAAACTGTACCGTAAAACAATCCATGATATATGTAATTTTAAAGATTCCAATTAATAATGACTTATGACAAGAGGAAAATTGCATCAACAAATAAATAGATATAGAAACACTGCATGTAATGTGCACGCCGAGAACCTATATTTGTATTTGGGGTCCAAATGTACTTTGGATTGGTAGTACATTACAATGCAGTGTCCAATAACACCTTGTTGACGTCAATACATAAATAAACAATACTATAAACAAGGCAAAGATGAGGGAGCTGTCTATAACGAACGTTCGCGGTTTCCTCGTCTGCGCTTTATGATATATAGGAAAATTACACCAAAAAATAAATAGATAAAGACTAATAATACTAAAACGACGGAAGGGTACGCCCCCCCCCCAATACATATGTCACTTGGCCCCTTTCGACCACTATGATAAGCTCTAAGCCTTCTTTTACAACCAAATAGCGCTCTAGGTAACAAAACCCAGGGTTCCGCGAGACCCTCGCTTCCCTTCTCTTAAGCTGTAATCAGCAACAACGACGAAGGTAGGGGAAAAGCACACAGACAACATACTTCCACGCAGGATCGTAAGACGCAGTAAGTGCGCACGTGGGCAAATTTACCCACAGTGCAACCCCTATAGGTGTAAATATTGTTGTCATTAAATGTGATTAGTTAACATTTTCCCATATGTACAAGACTTAAACATGTTGAGTAGAGCGTGTCGGCTGGGCCTGAAGAGATATCTCTCGCCCGTGCACTCTGGCTCCGTTGACATGACATCCGTGCACTCTGGCCCCGTTGACATGACATACCCAACATGACAAAAATAAAAATAAAAAGAGAATGGTGACGGTATTTGTTGTTGTTGTTTCCCCTACTGTAGCGTAGGTGATGTTTTCTTGTAGAGTAGTGTAAGTTTTTTCCTTGCATGCCTGTGCCTTGTTACATTTGACGTTGAATTGTAAACCTTGTATTGCTAACCTGCACGTATTACCCTTGTCACTATGAGGATCAGATCGAATTAGAGGGATGGTCAGCATTAACATCCCAGATCTATTCCCTCCTGAACAAAATGCACTAATACATATAATTACCATCTGTGTAACCACTAGCAATATAAACAGGAAGAAGAACGTGCGCTCTCTCTCTCTCTCTCTCTCTCTCTCTCTCTCTCTCTCTCTCTCTCTCTCTCTCTCTCTCTCTCTCTCTCTCTCTCTCTCTCTCTCTCTCTCTCTCTCAAAAACAAATAAAGGCGCGTGAAAATTGTCTCCCAAAGAAAGAAAGTGTAGAACCAGATATTGTCCTCCCTGTACCACCAACAACCAACCAGTCATCTCGGTCCAACCACACAAACGCAGCCCCTTTTCTACTATATTAAACTTCAAAACTGTTCTGACCTTTGCAACACCATTAAACACCTGACAATATCCAACAGCACAACAGAGAGAGCCCATGTGAATTTACACCAAGACACAGGGCAATAGAGTAATATCTGTACTAATCTATGTTTAAGTACTAACAAGTCCTCCGCGAGGGACGTTAAACGGGGGTGCAGTGTATCGGTGCTGTACACCGGGCACTTAAAAGAACCAGGGGCGCCTCTGGAATCGGGGCGCCCTCTGTATCCCGCTCGAACCCCCACTAACACCTCTTGGGGCGATGAGCACAAAAACCACACACAAACTATAAGGAATTAACATTAATGCCAATAAGGATAATGATAATCTAGAGATAATAGGAATACTGCAAAAACCATTTTGATAAAAGGCAAACCACTACATAATCCATTAAAAAAAAAAAAAAAAGCATGTTGATTGCTAGACAAAGGAAGCCAATTTTGTCGGCGCGAAATTTGTCGCTTTATTGCTTCAGACAGCAAGCGGCTTTCCTTTGATGACGTCAAACTGTCAATTCACACAGACTGCACATTTTCGGAAGACTTTAACTGGCTCCTTGTTTACAATTCCAGTAAAAACACTTGCTAACATTAAACTTTGGATTAAATTATCAAAATAAAGCAAAAGCCAAGTTGACAAATATGATTGTATTAATTCGCGTCAGTTCAAATAAGACGTTTTGCGTTGTAAATCAACGAGTTTTCATGACAACAACAACTTTAACATCGATCTACCTCGATTTTTTTCATGGACGATGTCATAAGTCCAATAAGAGCAAACACATACTTTGTGTATGAGTAGTTTATCTTATATAAGATTTATGCAACGGGCATCGCATTGCGTAATGGTGCGCATCGAATTACGGAAATGAAGCGCAGTTTTTCGTTTTAATGGGAGAAGAACGCATGTCATTTAATGGAGTGTTTAAAATTGCCTGATGTTACAAAAGGTGCTTTTAGGTGACTCATTTCATTTGAAGATATAGATGTGTTTCATTGCATAATTTGATTTTTCGTCTCTGTGTTAAGGTTATAAAAGATATGATGTCTTTGTTCTGATGTTATTAGTATTAACTTATTTTTCCAATGATGTTTTTTTGTTTTGTTTTTTTTCGACCGCCCGATGGACCATTTTCAAAATAATTTTTGTAACCCAATAAAAAAAAAGTCGTGGCCTAAATGAACATCCATTTCACAATACATTTTTAGAGCTGGTACAATATCAAGAAAACGTTCACTTTTTAAGCTTTTTAAAAGCATTTCAAGAACCTAACCGAAGTAACACAGCGCATGCAAATAACTAACTCATTACACGGAATATTTACACATATTGCAGAAAATGCACTTGAGTAGTCTTTTCTCTGTTCCACACAATCCGATACCATTTTCTTACGATTTTTAAGGTATTACATATAATTGTACTTTATAGTTCATGTATCCGAAAACTAACCGGTCCACAAACATAGAGTCAAATTTCCAAAGCCTAATGGTAGTTTTCCATTCCAAACAACTGTTGCAGGTGATGTGTAAACGTTATTTAACGGTAATAACAAATAAGAGCCCTTCATTTCAAACGTGTTAATTTATTAACTAGCTGTAGTGAGAAATCCATAATTTAAGTTTTGAATAAATCCTTTTCTTCAATCTTAAGTGTTTTACCCACGCATGTAACCAGCGGTTATTTTTTGTATACACGAATATAGATTTACGTAATAGTTCTTACTCCCTACAGTTAATAAAAAAATAGAAAACGGATAATTCAATTCTAACTGATACTGTAAACACAAAACAATACCTGAAGTCTGTCACGAGTTTTGATCCAGACAAGTACGTTCTAGATGTATATGTGTCTCGGTACAACTGGTGTTACTTTATTTTCTTTTATCTTGAGGCCACACCAAATCTATCAGATGTTCCGAGAAATTTGGCAAAAACTATTGCAGCGCAAGGGCAGAATGAAAACGTATTGTGTATATATTTGTTGGACACTTCTGCAAAACGCATTCAGCCGATCAAGTGCTGCTGGTACCGTTGTGTACTATTAACTCTTTAACGAACAATAAACAAGCCACGTCGTAAAATATGTAGACTTTACCACAATGATTACAAAAAAACAACACTATGCTGCCTTTAAAAAAATCGGATGCGGGGCAAATTGACCATGCGGGCGCAAGACAAAGAATGCATTTTACGATGTTAAGATGCGATAAATCCGACGAACAACAAATGAATTTGTTGTCGCCTTAATGATGAACGTCATTCATAGAAGAATGATAAGAATCCAATCGCAAGTATGAAAACTCATTTCAATAAAAGCACTGAGTGCGACGTATTCGTTCACTATTTCGTAATTCAGTGTTTTCACACCATGATTAGTAAAATAAATTAAAATCAAAAGAGAGAATTTTGCGCGATAATCTTCAGAAAAAAGGCATGTCTGCAAAATTGTATCAATACTAAAAGTAAGTTTCCTGTCGTATAGTTTTTTTAAGGACCTATTCTACATTTATTCACGATTTACACATATTTTATGTAGAAAGGACATAGTTCGCCTGTTTTTCGGCCTTATCGTTTTGGCGTGTATACTGGTTTGAAGAAGGATTCCAACACACCAAAACAAGAGAAACGCAAAGGGCGCTCAAAGTATGACGTTTATAGTTGTTTGTTTATGTTAGCATGTTCGCGACCTTCTTAAAACCCACCAACACGACAGAATTATATGTCAGAAACCAGCCACCATAATATAGTGGAACACGAGTGTCGTTTATCTGTCTTATCTCAATAACTGTAGCCAACTTATTCAAAAGTGAATAACAGAGATAATGAATATTCGCTAATGATTACAACACATTGTCTACAATCCGTTTTAACATCTCACCTTATACTGATGTTTCTAAATCATTAGTTATGGAAAGTATTCTATCTATGAAGGGACGCGCCTTGTATGATTTGAATATTGAGATATTGATTCAAAATATCAAGATTGTGATTCTAAATATCAAGATAGTGATTCTAAATTTTAAGATAATTATCCGTACTATCGATATTATTATTTGCTTTATCGACATATTATTCGTAAGATCGAGATAATTATGCGCAATATCAAGATTTTTATTCGTAATAACGAGATTAAGATTCGATATTACGATATTATTATTCGCATTTTCGAGATAATGATTATTTATACCGAGATAATAATTCGGAATATAGAGATAATTATTCGTGATATCGAGATATTAATAAGTGATATCGAGATTATGATTCGTAATATCGAGAAAATAATTCGTAAGATCAAAATAAATATGCGTATTATCGAGATAATGATTAATATTCGTAATATCGAGATAATGATTGGTAATTCTGATACTTTTTTTTCGTGATCATTTAAAGCCAGCATATGTTATGACTATTTGTGCTGTGTAAAAACTATAATAAAATAGAAAATATATCATAATAGATAATACTTTATTAGGACAAATTACATTCTCTGAAGAAAGAGCAAGTAACTAGTGACTATTTAAAATATAACTGTATAGGTTGTATATATTAAGATTCACAGGCAGAAAAAATTATTTTGTCAAATAATGTGTTCTTTTTTGTCTTAAGATGAAAATATTGTTGTCGAACATAAGAAAAACACAATTTCCGTGGTCGGTCTCCTATTAACTTGCTTCGTCGTATCGTGATATGCGATTGCGAATGGTTACAAATTAGGTAAGTTCTAAAATCCCACTTGAACGTGTTGATGGCTGTATACTTCTTCTTACTATTACTTTAAGGTTAAATCTGTGTTCCGAATACATGAGTGTTGAACTGGATTTTTTGCTTTTACGAATATGGTAAATGATTGCCTGCATGTACTTTTATATCGACGTTATTGATAATTCTATTACGAATGCAAGGTCTTTGTAAACCTGCTAGATTTTGGGATTGTGTTTGTATATATCTTACAGTAGGCATATCTTATGTAGATTGTGTACATTGTCTTAAAAATGGTGGCTTGGTTTTAACTAGGCCTTAGAAATTTACTATTACAACTACGTACGTTAACTATAGCAACGGTCAACATAAACATATACATGCAAAAAGGCTACGCTGTTCATTAACACATATTACCAGTGTTTGCGCCTACGCAAAGTATTCCATTTGGCAATAATATAACCAGGGACGCATAATTTCCTTGCATGTTGCGTTCATGGGATGCAGAGAAAATATCAAAGTTAACGAATCGAAAGCTTACAAATTAATTTCATAATAAATTAATAACATTTAATAAAAGACGTTTATACGTAAATAAGTAGGTGTTTTAATAACTGAAAAATTAATGCATGCTTAAAACTAGATAACAATATTGGGGCACAACGATACGAAATTAAATTCAGCATTTTTGTAAGGTCTGGGTCCCAAGAACGCAGTGAAACATTTTGGTGAAATGCTGCCACTGATGTTATATCTTTATTATACAAATACAGTACAAAACACATTTTTTAAAATGTGATATTAATTCCGAGAGCAGCAAAGAAGTTTTTTGATTCGGAACTGTTTTTGCAGTTCTTGAGCCAAGTCCGTATCGTCCGTTTGGCTAAAATGTTGTGTTAATCAACATAATTCATTAACATGAAAAGTGTTCATAGTTGGGTGCGTCTTCTTATATGAATTACTCTACAAAAGTTCACGTTAATATACATGTACTATTGAAGCATTAGCGTCGGTTGCATAATTTCGCTTTAGGCTTGCGACATCAAAGTCAAGTTTATTAAACGTTGCTACAAATATATTCACGTTCCCTTTTCTATATGCTTTCTCTAGAAATGACGCAAAAGGTATTTGTCATCATTTTCGTCATCATTCTAGACGTCACTACCGGAAGTAATAATTTACACAAGAAGTTCCTGCTAGGTAAGAGAAACCTTTTTTTATTGATTGTATGGTTGCGCAACATGAACATGGATTCGTTTATGTTGTTATTTATGTCGTTTTTTTTTTACTAAGCATCTCAGATAAAGTCGTAGAAACGACATTAGTAGCTCGTGGAAACGACTAAGTTATTCCAAAGACCTATAGATAACACAGATTGGAAACTTCGCGCCTTATCGGGCTATCTCGCGGCGGGGTCACGTGGTCGAGAAACCGCTAAGTACACTTAGGATCAGCAGACGATTTATTCCATGAATCAATTGGAGTAGTCCGGAGATAGCCGGTGTTTCACGATTGCGATAAGATAGCGACGCGTCAGTAGCAAAGGCTACGATTATCGAGCAAAGTTATGCGAAAATGTTACGGCGCTAGAAAGACGGCTGTAACTTGGTCAATGATGATCCGATTTTTATAAAATGAAGTTTCATAGAAACATGAGTAATTATGTTTTTATAAAAACTCGATTTTATTTACCTACAATAAGAATTTATGATGCCGCGATCGTTGAAGAAATAGCGCTAAGAACTTCCAAATCGCGGCGAGAATGCTGTTGAATAGTTTATTTGAAAGGCTTTTGCTGATAAAATATTCTTGTATAATTTAGTATTTCAAACAGTTAAAACCTTATAAAATTTTATTATTTCAAAACGGATAGATATATGTGGACACATAGATCTAGGTCTCTGATTAAAACAACATTACAGTATAATAAATGCTATGATCGTTCGATCCAAAAACGGTTTCAGTTAGACTTATTTCAATATTGATTGTGTAGATTTTTTCAATTGTTTAATTCTCTTTTTATTAAGATCTTATTCATGAGTTATAGGTTATTAAAGTTTTGTTTGTAATCCAGTTTTTTTTCTTTTGGTAACTAAATTAAGCTTTCAGTATCGTTGGCTAGGATGTCGCGAAAAGAAAAAAAACAACAAAACATTTCACGCGCATGTTAATCGTCGGATCAATTAGCGAACTGAAGAAGATGCTTTGTGTGTTTTTTCTTTATTCTTGAGAATTAATTAAAAGAAGGGATCCTAACTTCAATTATTAGTTTGCGTTGTTGATTGATTTTAATTGTGTGATCAGTGGCCGCGGCCGACGAATTATAGTCATCTCACAGCTTTTGTTTGTGTTTTAATAGTAATCTCACAGCTATCTGTTAAAATATGTTTGTATATTAACTTGCATGTGTAACATTGACAGGAAAGCTGGTTATACTAATAAAAGAAGATATTAAATGAGAATTTAAACCCATACATTGTACTTTCATCTAGTTTTTTTTATTCATACCAAGATAAACATATTACCCAGAATAAAAATCGTATTTCTTTAATTTGAGGTAAATAATGACGAAGTTTTTAACAATGAACCAAAGAACGTTTGACGACATGTGTGTATAATAGGGTAAAAGAGCTAAAAATTGTACCATCTTTGTACAAGGCCATAATCCTTTAAAATTAACATTTTCCTCCAGTTTAGTTAATTCATACCTAGATTAACATATCAGCAAGCATAAAAATCTGACTTAATCTATTTAGGATGAAAAATGAAAAAGTTTATCAAAAAGAACAAAAACACGTTTGACAGCAATCGTGTACAACAGAGGAAAGGAGCTTAAAATTGTACCAACATTGTATAAGGCCAAATACTTTAAATTGATTATTTTCTTCTAGTTTGTTTAAATCTATACTTATTCAATTTCCTTTGAGAAAGACGTAGAAGCTTATGGGAACGAATAGGTCATTGGTGGGGGGAATAAAAAGTCGTGGGAATGAGACCAGTCATTTGTGGTAACGACATAATCAAAACCCATGTTCTTTTAAAGATGATTCAGATGAACAAAAAACGTTCAGACGATGTTCTATTTTCCAAATTACTCGCCACAGATCTAAAAAAGGCTTAAACAACGTGAAAAACCGTGTAAGAAATATTCTAAGCATGTTAGAAAGCAAAAACTGTTGTATTCATTTGTTTGTTTGTCATCTTGAAAAGCAAACGCGTCAAAATAAAGTATGTTAAGACGGTGTACACTTTTCATTATTAATTGTGTCTGAATGTTTGAGAAAACTACAGAAATCTAAGAAAAACGACAATTACCAGAGTACATAAGGAGACTAAGCGGGTACTTTGCGCATAGTTATCATTAATTTAGATATTATAAAATATGAGAATACCTCGATTTTCGTCATTAAGCGAGAGCTTTTTCCGCCATTTTGTGCGTACGATGTACTTTTGTGATCACGTGATTCCCCGCAGTGATGACGGTGTCACTGATAGTATCAGAAAATATGAGCAGACGTAATAGTCGTCATTTTTTGCTGCACAGCAATATAACTCGACCCCAAAGTAATTCACACGAACGAGATATGCTGTCTACGAATACAATTTTGGGGAATTGTTGCCATTCGCAAATTATTTGCAATAAAAGAGAAGATTCGGGCGAAGATGGCAATTCTAAATATTAAAATATGACAAAATGGATAAAATATCCGACTGCTACGAGTAAAAACGTCAATGAAAATGAGAAATGCTACCCATATTGTTTATCTAGTTCAGCGCTAGGAAAACGATTTCGGGACGGGTTCTATAAAATAGTATATATTAAGTTCAAATTAATAATACATATAATATGTGCGGTCGAAAACAATTGAGCTTTTTGGGAGCAAAGGTCTCAAAGAAAAATATATATGTGCAAAATCAAAATGACTCACCCCTTAAGGCTTCATTTTGACAGTTGTACTGAATATTTAATTATTTATGTATCTCGTGAAGTACTACGTATGATTTTAAGCGTATCCCTATTGGGGATTCAGAAGTTGGTTTCAGGTCGTGGTTTAGATAATTAAATTATCAACAAAGGTTTTGTTGCTGTTGTTGTTGTTTCACTTTGTAGTCGCATATCCAACAATTAAAATAGCTATGTCGTTACAACGATTATCTTAGTTATTGGAATGAGTAATTAAATCGCGGTTACGAGTACACATTCAAAGGTCACATATCTGCCAGCGTAGAATTACCTTAATAAGTTTTCATCTATTAATCAACGCATGAACAGTTTACAGCTGAAGAAGCATATCGGCAATTTTCTAGCATGTTTAGATAGCATGTAAGGAATTTACAATAAATACAGTCAAAATAACATATGTGGATAAATCGTTGGATTTTTTAATAACACATACAGGTTATTTTGCCGTCTTTGTGAAGCGGCTTTTGGCCCCTCAATGTTTGAAAGGTGTGTCCCAAACGTTTCAAAATTGTGAAAAAATGGTCGCAAACATTTTAAAATTTTAAAGAAAGTGAGTGTTTCAAACTGTGAAAACGGCCAATGTCTCAAAAGTAAAAAATACCCGACATAGAGCATGCCTCACAACTTCAGATGGCCAGGACAACCGTTGCGATTTCAACGCCGACACGCTGTGCTCCTGGCGCAACGTGCACGATCTGAAAGCTGGGGAAGTAAGCGACGATTTTGATTGGACGCTATATGCTGGCTCCACCCCCACTGACGACACGGGGCCCAGCGTTGATCACACAACCGGAACGGAAAAAGGTTTGGTGGTATGGGTACATAATCTAATGTCATACGGTCATGTTTCCAATATTGGTGACACGTGATTCATCTTTTAAAAACAGTTTAACGGATCTGTTGTAAACTGTGTGCACTATTCTCACAGTTACATTTTCAATATCTACATCCTTTTCTGTAGTGTTTTTATATATTTCAATATCTACATTTTATTCTAGTTTGTTAACCATTTACTGTATTCATTGCGAAACGGTTACTTTGTTCCCTTTTAATCAGTTCATGTTAGTAAAACAACACGTAATTTCATGTACATTATATCTCAATCATAATTCGCCGCTGGTGGCTATATTCCTCTTTTTACATATATGGCACACACGATTGCATAAAGCATTTTAAGCGATTGCTTCAAAATCAAAATAGTACACACACACAGTTTTGAGGTTATTATAACTATTGAGTTTAATTTTTTTATATCATTTTCACTGTGATATAAACTGTGATACTATTCGATGTCATAGACAAATATTTGAGTCGCGTTCTGAGAAAACTGGACTTGATGCTTGTGCTTAAAGTGTCATCCCAGATAAGCCTATGCAGTCCGCACAGGGTAATTAGGGACGACCCTTTCCGCTTTTTATGACATTTTTCGCAAAAATGAAGTCTCTTCATAGCAAAAATCCAGTTTAGGCGGAAAGTGTCGTCCCAGATTAGCCTGTGCGGACTGCATAGTCTAATCTGGGACGACACTTCACGCACATGCATTATGCCCAGTTTTTCAGAACACGACTCATTTCATAAAAACAATACAATTTCCCAAAACGTGTTGATATAAAGCAATTTAACATTGGCATTAAATTTAATACATCCATACCAAAATATATAGAAAATAATAAATCCCAATTTCCTCGGTCTAGGTAAGTATGCATTCATCGAATCAAGCGCCCCGAGAGTCCTGGGGGAAAGGGCTTGGATGGAGAGCCCGGAGATACACTCGCTCAGACAGTCAGTTGTCTGCTTACGGTTCTGGTACCATAAGTTTGGTGAAACAATGGGAAACCTAAGTGTTTACCAGCATAGCCATGGTCCCCGCCCGGGCTTCCTTGTCTGGAGTGACGTCACTGATCACGGGGACCGTTGGTTATCGGCGCAGGTTCCGCTGCTGGCCAATGTGAACTTCCGGGTCGGTAACTTAGTAGTTCCTGTAGTTTCAGTTTTCGCTAAGTACATCGACGTTTGGTTAACGTGAATTAAGTTGATGTTTTTGTGTGACTGTATCAATCAACTTCTAAATAAAATGAGTAAACATGAAGGAATTAGCGTGGAGTGCATTGTTTTTATTTTTTTTATGTATTCCCACGTTTCTTTTAAGACAGAAAGTTAACAACATCGACAGTTCAAAACTGGGAACGTTGGACTCATTAAAACACCACATCATATTTTGGTCTTCCATAGTAACTCATTCTACACGAAGCACACATAAATAAAAAAGACTTCAACTAGTGTGCTCACTAAATGAAATTCGAGTTACCTTACTTTGTACCTGTACGTTGGTCAGTTTCTTTGTCGGTCTATTCGTAGACCATTTCGTTTCGAAACGATATCTATTCAATGTTTTGACCGTACACCGTGCAGACTTGTATAACGCCCATTGATTTTTGGGTCAAGAGTTCAAAAACCAAGGTCAGCATGGCATGTTAAATAAAATTCGGTCGTCCAAATACTAGTAGGTATGTTGTATTTTTTAAGAAAGGGAAGATACCCACTGTTTTAAGGTCACCAGGTAAAAGGTATGTTTCACATTGCTTGTAAAATACAATGTATTTACGCTGGATATCTATGGAACAATCGACTTAGATCATCCGATTATAATGCTGCTTTCTTGAGAAGATCAACAAGAAATAGTTGATAGTTCAATGAATGAGATCAAGGATAGCGAATGTCTTTTTTCTGTGCAGTTCTTAGCTGCATCACACGCAGTACGGGATATTACGCGGAGTTTTCGCGGCTTATTTTACATTATTACACATTGCTGGTCATAAACCTATAGATGCAAAACAGACAACCAAAAGAAGAATGGAAGTGAAATTAAAACATACGAGTCAACCGGCCACACGAGAAGTATCCGTATTTATAGGCGCGTTCTTCGAACAAACCTGTTTTAGTGGTTTGTCGGACATTGCTATTTGATTCGATTATTTACAGTATCGATAATCATCGCGCTCATGCTTAATACATTGGTCAATATGGTGGAATAATTATTGTTAAATTAATCAAAAATAATATTTATCATTGTATTGTTGAAAAGACATTAAGACTCTACATATTTCTGGTCTAAAGAAAATTCCAGGTCACCTAGTTCACGGATAGCGTATTTATTATATAACTATTATTTTACTGGCCGCGAACTCCGGTGATGACCTGTATATAAACTCTGACATTCATACACTGGCCGCGAATTGACCCGACACCTCGCGGGTTGAAATGCAATGTATTAAAGTGAGGCCTCGCTTCCACTGCTCTTAATACTTTTACATGTTAACATGTTGACAAGAATATGGAAGTAAGTATTAAATATGAGAACATAGCTTTTAAGTATAAACGCGTTGCGCTGGTAATTCTCTGAAAATAAAAGGTGCACGCACAAACTGTATTGATGTCGAGAATTGAGTGTAAAACTGTTCTATCTATTAAGCCTTTTCATTAG
Source organism: Dreissena polymorpha (assembly GCF_020536995.1). Taxonomy (NCBI): domain Eukaryota; kingdom Metazoa; phylum Mollusca; class Bivalvia; order Myida; family Dreissenidae; genus Dreissena; species Dreissena polymorpha. Next base: position 64,084,117 of record NC_068361.1, read on the forward strand.
AAATAAAATTGTTTCATGCAGTAAAACAGTGTTACAAAGACGTGGATATGTTTCCAATGTTCTGGTGGTATACTCAAATCAGCCAATGGAATAAATGAAGTGTATTCATTCGTACCTAGCCGCGGGAAATTTTATTTGAATTTTATTGGACACTTACAAAGGTCAGGTAAGGTGAAAAGCTGGCTTAATACAGCTTACGCCGAAAAACACAAAAAAAGTGTACGGGCTATCGGTCCGGCGGGATTTCACCATGATATCAGTTTTACTATAAAGACCTTTATGCTAAAGCAAGGTATCAAGTGAACGCTTTGTTCGGCGATCATTTCCGTCAAAACGCTGGTTACTCGGGAAGTCTTTCTATTCAAGGTCAACCACTAGAGTCAGGGGTCAAGATAACTTGTATACCGGACGTTTTAACGTATGCTAATCTAAATCAGTATAGGTCTTTAAGAAACTAACAAATTACAAAGTTCAGTGGCACAGGAACATTACATTAATATAATACTAATAATAATTATTTCAAAACAATCTCTAAACAATCGCCCAACAACTTTGCTGCAAATCAGGACAGAAACCCCTCATTGTTTTATGACAACACCTTCTATTAAAATTTTAATTAAAGATCATGTGGATACCAGTCGTGTAGCACTCAGGTAACATATATATTATTTTCTTATTAGATATTTAACTATAAAACTATAACTATTTAACTTTCCATTTCTCGAAGATCATCTTGGAGGGTGTCATAGGTGACGGATTCCTCGGGGATATAGCCGTCGACGACGTAAGCGTCGGTATTGGATACTGTTTGGTTACACCGCCGGAAGCGTCTCGGAGCAACGTCACTCCTCCACCCGTGACAGCAGTGCCGTCGCCAAGTAGCCGGAAGTTTACATTGATATGAGACGCAATCGTTTGAACTATGAATTTGTAATGTCTAAGATCGCATGGAAGAAAAAATATATATTAAGGAGCCATAAATATCTGAAAACAAACAATTCAAGCAGTCAGTTTTCAGAAAGTTCTACAGTAAACTGTAACAAATGTTGTTTAACGAATAGTATGACACAAATTTGCTACTTAAAACGGAGTAAAAATTATTTTAACCAAAATTGGTCGTATCTTGTCATACATCTAGCAACACTAAAGCTACGACCATATTTTTAGCTTACAACTAATAATCATTAACAATATAAGTATTCCTTCAAAAAGATAAACGTGATACACTATGTGGAAACTTACATAATTACTTAATATAATTTGAATAACTGTTGTTTCTTAGCGATTGCTCTTCCTCAACATAGTCATGTGACTTGAATTTAAATTGAGAATGAAATACGTATAACGTGTAAACAACAGGCACTCGGCATTAGCTACTACCCCAAAACTCTCAAAATTGTCCATTAATAATAAAAAATAAAATGACAAAAATGTTCGTCTAAAAAATTTTTTTTACTTATATATATGATATATATAAGTAAAAAAAAAATTTTTGTCGACGAACTTTTTTTGTCATGGGGGTAGTAGCTAATGCCGAGTGCCTGTGGTGTAAACAGAAGAGCTCCCTCGGTCAAACGTTTACACACCAACCAAAATATGATTTCTTTCCACAGTTGACGGCACGTGGGGAATGTGGACCACGTGGTCAGTGTGTTCGGTGTCGTGCGGTGCAGGAAACCATTCTAGGTCAAGGTCGTGTGACTTTCCAGCGGGGGTTAGACACGGGGCCGATTGCCTGGGAGACAGCATGGAAAATAGGACTTGCAACACGGTACCTTGTCCAGGTTGATTTATATATTTGAGTTTGTTTGTTTTTAATTATTTTTTAACGTTTAATATTTGTTCATTCAGATGTAGGTATAACTGAGCAGACTGGGCCCTCCGAGGAGAACTTTACCCATTTATGCCTAGTTTACTCTCCCATCCTTCTAAACTGGATCCATTTATTTCCAAAATTAGGGATGTCTAGTATATTTATTTCTATATTTAGAATATTTCTTACAGAAATTCCTTTCAGCAAACAGCGCAGACGTAAAACATCAATTGAAATTGATAAAATAATATCGAGTCAGTAACGCTATTCATCGATAATTTAGGAAAGAACGTGTATGGCTGGCATCGCGTTTAGAGTACGCTTATTAATCTCCAGGCTGATTTACCACGTGATAACGCATTAACCCATTTATGCCTAGTGGACTCTCCCATCCTTCTAAATTGGATCAATTTATTTCCGAAATAAGGGATATCTAGTATATGTTTTCTATATTTAAAAATGTTTTTAACAGAAATTCCTTTAATCAAACAGCACAGACCCTGATGAGACGCCGCATCATGCGGCGTCTCATCTGGGTCTACGCTGTTTGCCAAGGCCTTTTTTCTAGACACTAGGTATAAATGGGTTAAGCTTCCATATCTCTTACCCAGCAAATGTCGTTTAGATTATTGTTTGATTACAGCACATTCATATTTGCAATCCCGCTAAGGTATTTTAATTACAGTTAGTGACTAACTTATGGGGTTATTTGGTATGTGTTTTTTAGTTGGATGACATAATGGAATTATCGGATTTATGTTAACTTACGTCTTGCCGTTAAATGAATTAGATTGACCCGATTAGATTAGTGTGTTAGGGGATGAACTTGCTAGATGAACTACTACTACTACTACTACTACTACTACTACTACTTCTACTACTACTACTGCTACTACTACTACTACCACAACTACTACAACTACTACTTCTACTACTACTACTCCTCCTCCTCCTCCTCCTACTACTACTACTACTAATGCTTCTACTAATATTACTACTACTACCACCACTACTACTACTACTACTACTACTACTACTACTACTACTACTACTACTACTACTACTACTACTACTACTACTACTACTACTACTACTACTACTACTACTACTACTACTACTACTACTACTACGTGCACGTAATAAAAGCGGTTATTGATACGATGCGGTTTATATGCATGTATTTTCGGATGACAACACAGCTTACACTTTACAGGACCTATAGACAATCCCAGAAATCGATTTCCTCCCGGATTACCCGCCCCTGAATACTCGCGCGCGCCTCCAAATCGGTACTGAAGAAATAAACATGGACCTATATATGTGTGTATAGGTCCCTACGCAAAACAAGGAAGCGAAACGGGTTTATAAAATATATTTGAGGATTTAAAGAGTTTCTGTTATCGATCTGACAACCAGATAATAGTTCGTGTTTTTTTATTAATATAAATAACGTAATTAGTAGAAATAAGGTTCATCTGCATTCGTTTAAGAGTAATAACACACAGCATGGACATGGACCTATTTGTGTAGGTCCCTGGCATGAATAAGGTCTTGATTGTCATTTAACATGTTATTTAAAGATGACGCGTGATATCTTATCTAAATTTCGGTATCAACACATGTGCAGACATGTGGTGTCACGGGCAAACCCATAAACGCTTTTAATCCACACTTGGAACATCGCCTCCCATTGAGCGAATTCGTTCGCGCCTTTATCGCTGATGTTTTTTTTTCAAGAGATGTATGTTGCTGTCATTTATAATCCGTAATTAAAAAAAAATAAATCACTTATTTCGTGCGTGTTTTTTTTTTTAAGCGTAAATTTAGACCGTTTTACGAACATTTAATAAAGACATACGTTTAGGAAATCTAGAGAACGCAATTGGAACTATTTAAGTTTATTTAAGGCTCATTATTTTTCATGTAAAACATTTCAATCGTGAATTAAGATGTTATTAAGAAAATTTAATAATATTTCAGGCAACATGTAAAACGTTATTTAAATAATAAAATAAGAAAGTTGTAGACAAATGCTGATATGTCCTTTTCAATAAAAAAGTATGACATATCCTGACATCTTACACAGTTTTGCAAGCGAATAACTCCGATACTTGTTCATTTAAATCACAAAATTCATTTCCGGCTAGTTATTTTTGTATTAGCTTGAGAGCGATTTTTAAATAAAAGATTGCTAAAAACCACTTTAGTTTTAGACTAAACTAGATACATTATTTTAATTAAAAAAATCTCCACCTGAAAATCTTACAGAGTTTCGATAACAAAGATTTACGAAACAATTTTAGAATTACAAACTTCATTTCGGCTATAGATTTGTATATTACCTTTAAAATGACACTTACAAGGGAAATATTAATAGCGAAATGGTAACTGTTTAGACAAACAAAGAGATGTATTATTCAATTAAAGAAGTCGTCCTAAGTCTTTAATCTTACAACGTTTCTTAATGAATATCTTCGGAAAGTATAGAAAGTACGACATTTAATAAGAAATAATATAGGCTTAAACAAAGGCAGATATCAATTTAATTGTCTACATCGATCTTTAATCTATCTAATTAATATCAAAGATCTATCCAAAAAATATGGTCTGAATGGATGCTTCCAATCTTTATATATTGATAGATCTTTGTTAATATCTCCGGCACTATTTACGCTAAAATCACAACGTTTACTTCACACTTTAGATATTTCTATACCTTTATAATTATGCTTGAATAATTTTATTCCATAAAGAAATAATTAAATTTTATACAAAGGCATTATGCTGAAAGGTATGCTTAAAAATGCCAACTCGGCCTTAAACATTACGTGTTGTCACTGAATATTGTTGCAGAGACACATATTTGTATGAATCTTTCGTGTATATTTTTAATTTAAATTATATTGATTTACGATGTGATACATATCGACACTTGGTTTCATGTTTCACTTGTTTTCAATCCTAATGTGCGAAGTCATAAAGTACTGGTTATTGGAATAAAGCGGGTGTACACTATGATAACGTTGTAATCTTCAAATTCTTCAGTACCGTTTTCAATCGCGGGTTACGTAATAGCCAATATGGCGGCGCCCTTGTTATCGATTCTGGGATTGTCTATATTATAGGCTATACTATTGTTGTTATAGCCCCTGCAATAAATGAGCTCAAAACTTATAACGCGGATCCGTTTATAACGCTGTTGCGTGGCTTGGACCCCGTCATCCGCGTTATATTGGAGTTACAGTGTACCAAAGAAGCTTTTAACCGAAATCAACAGAATTAAGTGTTCTCTGCGTATCAAAAAATCAATACACGCACGCTTTGCAGGAGTATACCTTGACCTTGTTCATTGCAGCATAATTTTCGCGCGCTTTTGGCGGGAAATATACATGATGACTGTATATTGGAAGCATTTGTAAACGTCGTGTTAACATTTAAAATCGTACTACTACTACTACTACTACTACTACTACTACTACTACGACTACTACTACTACTACAACTACTACTACTACTACTACTACTACTACTACTACTACTACTTCTACTACTTCTTCTACTACTGCTACTACTGCTGCTGCTACAACTGCTGCTACTACTACTGCTGCTACTTCTACTGCTTCTTCTACTACTACTACTACTACTACTACTACTACTACTACTACTACTACTACTACTACTACTACTACTACTACTGCTAATACTACCACTACTACTACTATTACTACTACTACTAGTTGTGGTAGTTGTGGTAGTTGTTGTTTTTTTAATCAAAAATGGTTTTAGTTTATTATTAGTACCCTGCCGGCGTGACCTGTTTTTGCTTTTTGAATATTTATTACGGTTTTACTGTGTTATTAGTCCCCCATAGGTGTAACCGGTTTGCACCTGGTACGGTAATCTAAGAATTCGGTTGTCACTATAGGCAGGTATGGGTAACTCTGGATTTCCAATACCGATTAAACTTGTAGTATTTTCTTTGTTTATATTTAAATAATGTCTGGAGTAGACATACACAAGCCTTAAATGAACAATACATTGACCTATTGAAAACGGTCTACTGTATGGACTGAATTCGTTCAAGACTAAATTAGCGGAACTAAGAAACAAATCATCATTAAGTAGGCATTATTGTCTTGCAATTCTTGATTTTTCAAGTCAGTTACGTATTGCCCCGGATGGATGTTATATTTCAAATCAAAGTCCTTGTAATTAATTTAATTGTATTTACCATTTCAAACTGTGACCCCATGTTTTATTATTCTTTTATGAATAATGTCATATTATGTTATTAATTGCCTTGTATTGTAAAAGCAAATTATCATTTACATAATTAAAAAAAAACTGGCGCACAAGAATTTCCCCTTCATGATGTGTCTGGAATCTGGTTATTAATCTTTCCTATATTACAGACATGCCCTGACCAGTTAAATACTCATGCCTTTATTGGCAGGCGAGCGACAGGCGATATAGAATTGTGCTACAAATGTTGTCACGGCGATATGTGTAATCACGGCACTCCTTGTACAGGCATGAGTCAATCGAAATCTATATATTTTCTAAGCAGTATACCGTCGAAAGAAAGTAAAAACAGAAACAACAAATCTTATTTACTCGTTAAAGATGTATATAAATTGATTTAACACACATCTTGCCAGTAAGTAGAAGACGTTTACAGTGTATTTGCATAAGCGTGTGAAAAGGCATATTAAGGCGTATTAAATCAGGAAAGTTGTTTTTAACGCCAAAATAAATAGTTCTGTTAATTAACATACAGAAAAAATGCAGTCCATTTGTAGAAACAATATTTTTAAAAAAAGCCTATTAAGGCGGAATATATCAGAAAATAGAATGTTCTTCGTCGATTTGCCATCTGTCCACGAAACTTTTTGTAATTAATTTGTGTTATCGTTTATTTTTGGCGTTAAATTGTTCATTGTGTTGAGTGTTTTCGCGTATTGTTTTTAAGTTCATATTATTAAAAGAACATTCGAAATTCTGACGGAGGGAAATACGGTTCATATGTGTTTCTTTCAGTACAGGATGTTGCTATATTCTTGTCTTCTTCAGCAACCCCGACCCCTGTCAACCCGTGTTCCCCAAGCCCTTGTGCGCGTGGATCATGTTATAAAGGCAGCGGAAACAATCCCACACTCTCCTGCACTTGTCCGACAGGCTTCACTGGAATGTACTGTGAATCAGGTAAGATATCTAAAAACATCCATTTTAATGAATAAGTATATTAAGTTGTTGATTATTAACATATACGTATACAAATACTGAGTAAGTAAAGAAATGGGTGTATAGTATTTTATCTGGATAGATTAAACATTTGTATATATATATATATATATATATATATATATATATATATATATATATATATATATATATATATATATATATATATATATATATATATATATATATATATATATATATATATGTATGTATCGTCCCAATTTAAAAAAAAAAACATACAGAGGTCCTTACCATTTTATTCACGAACTGTTTTTAAGAAGCAGTAACAATAGTCGAAACGTATCTCAAAGTCTCAAAAGATATTTAATTTATACTATAAATAGAAATCAACCCGTGTTCCCCGAGTCCCTGTGTGCATGGGTCCTGCTTCATTGGCAGCGAAAACAATCCCACATTTTTCTGTCTGTGTCCGAGCGACTTCACTGGACTTCATTGTGAAACGGGTGGGTGCTACAAAAACATATAAATGCGACATTTGTTTTTATAAAACTGTTACATATTCACTGTAAGTTTAAACATTCCGATACGATGAAACACCAGATGTTTTCTTATTAACTGAAAAGCAAATGAAAGGCTAAGCACATGCTTTCGATCTCAAATACAAAGCGTTGAGAATCTGATTATATATATATATATATATATATATATATACTATATATATATATATATATATATATATATAATATATATATATATATATATATATATATATATATATATATATATATATATTTATTTATTTATTTATATATATATATAGATATATATATATATATATATATATATATATTTATTTATTTATATATATTCATCGACATTGTTACAGCTTCAAATATATGTACATGTTAAACATATTCGTAGAACACATTCTCAAGACATACCTTAGAATAGCAGAGAAGCAATAACAATGCCTGAAATTCAACAGTTTTGTAATTGTTATACCATAATGAAAACAATTTACACTGTATTTTGACGTTAGCACGGTTATTGCATTTGTCTTTATGAAAACCAAAGCCGATCTTAATTGCGCGTGTTTAATGCAACGCGATACCCGGAACTTATTGTTTCAGTCATTGCTACAACTTCTGCAAAGACAACGCCGATTCAAACAACAACATTGACAGGTATGTGTCAAATTCTGGTTTGTTGTTGACTTACACTTTGTCACATTGCAAATGCTCAATTTCCTGTAGGTCAACGTTACGTTGTCTGTTTATATATGCCATGTGAACTATTTTCAAATTAGCTCAAAACACATTAAATACCATTCTCATTTGTCCGACCAAGATTATTATTTGGATTGTGTCTGCTTTTTCGAGCCTGTTGATTTAGTCGATACCAAAAACATTATTGTCTTATTTAACAAATGTTACGAATAATTATCTTTGTTATTTCTTACCATGTCCATAGAAATGATTGTGCTGTCAAAATGTATTAATAAGTTACATGTATATAAAAACTAATATTATTAAAACAAAACTAGTTATTAATCAGTATGGATGCTTAACACACTCTTGGCATGCATAATGAGTTATCTTATGTACAATACTTTGTTTCAGTTCCGACAACTTCTGCAAACCCGTGTTCCCCAAGCCCTTGTGTGCGTGGATCATGTTTTATAGGCACCGGAAACAATCCCCCATTCTTCTGCATGTGTCCGAGTGGCTTCACTGGAATGTACTGTGAATCTGGTAAGATATCTAAAAACATCCATTTTCATAAAAAAGTATATAAGGTGGTTTATTTTAAACATACACGTATTCAACAAGATAAGGCAAAGGATGCGTAGTACATAATCTGGAAAGAAAATACATGTTTTATATTTATAACGTCCCAAATAAAACAACGCAAAGACATCTTGACTCTTTAATTAATCGAACTGTATCTAAGTAGCAGCCACAATAATCGTAACGTAGATCATAATCCCATAACATATTTAATTGATACTACCATTAGAAATCAACGCGTGCTCCCCGAGTCCCTGTGTGCGTGGATCCTGCTTCATTGGCAGCGGAAACAATGCCACATTTTTCTGTCTGTGTCCGAGCGACTACACTGGACTTCATTGTGAAACGGGTGAGTAATGCAAAAACATACAAATGCGTTTTTTTTTTAAATAAAATTGTCGTATAATACATAGAAGTTTCAATATTCGATCCGTTGGAAAAACAGACGTGTTTTATTAACTGAAAAGCAAATGAAAGGTTAAGCAAACGTTTTGGTTCTCAAATCAAACGCATTGAGAATCGGACTATATAATCCCTCGATAAAGTTGTAGCTACAAATGTATGCAAATGTTGAACATATTTGTAAAAAACAAATTTATTAGATATGCCCTAAAATAGAGGAGAATCAATAACAGCGCTCGAAATTACACAGGTTTGTAATTTTTATACCATTGTGAAAACAATTTACAATGTATTTTTACGTTAGCCAGCTTATCACTTATGTTTTTTTTTAAAAGCCAATGTCGATTTAAATTTCGCGTGATTTAATGCAACGTGATACCCGGCACTTTTTGTTGCAGTCATTTCTACAACTTCTGCAGGGACAACGCCGATTCAAACAACAACATTGACAAGTATGTTTTAAGTTCTTGTTTTTTTTTTTTACTAATTTGATACATAGAAAATGCTCAATTTCAAGTAGTGCAACGGAAAGTTGTCTGTCAATATATGCTAGGAAAAATTTACAAAATTTATTTCAAAAGCACATTAAATATCATTCTTGATTATCCGACCAATATTATTATTTGGAGTGTGTCTGCTTTTTTTGTTGTTATTTAGGACATACTAAATATTTAAATAGTTAGCTTGGTAATAAAAAATGTTATGAATATTAATCGTAGTTATTTCTAACCATGTATGTACAAATTATTTTGCTGTCAAAATGTATTAATATGTTATATTAAATATAATTAAAACAAAACTAATTTTTCATCAGGATGGATGTTAAACACACTATGGACATGCATTATGAATTATCTTTTGGGCAATAATTGGTTTCAGTTCCGACAACTTCTGCAAACCCATGTTCCTCAAGCCCTTGTGTGCGTGGATCATGTTTTATAGGCACCGGAAACAATCCCACATTCTTCTGCATGTGTCCGAGTGGCTTCACTGGAATGTACTGTGAATCAGGTTAGCTATCTAAAAACATCCATTTTCATCAAAAAAGTATATATTATGGTTGGTTATTAACAAAATCGTATTCAACAATATAACGCAACGGATTCCTAGTATTATATCTCAAAAACAAATAAATGTTTGATATGTTTTATCGTCCCAAATTTTAAAGCACAGACCTTCTGACTCTTGAATTCATCGAACGGTATCTAAGCAGCAGTAACAATAATCGAAACGCATCTTAAAGTCTCAAAACATATTTAATTGATACTATAATTAGAAGTCAACCCGTGTTCCCCGAGTCCCTGTGTGCGTGGATCCTGCTTCATTGGCAGCGGAAACATTGCCACATTTTTCTGTGTGTGTCCGAGCGACTTCACTGGACTTCGTTGTGAAACGGGTGAGTGCTACAAAAACATACACATGCGATTTTTGTTTTATGTGTAATTGTCTAACAGTCCATGGAAGATAAAATTATTCGTTACAATGAAAAATAGATATTTATTTAATAATTGAAAAGCAAATGAAAGGTTAAGCACATTTGTAATTTATAATGCATTTTGACGTAAGTAGCTTATTTTATATGTGTTTGTAAAAACCAAAGTCGATTTAAATTGCGCGTGTTTTAATGCAACGCGATACCCGGAACTTATTATTTCAGTAATTTCTACAACGTCTGCAAAGACAACGCCGATTCAAACAACAACATTGACAGGTTTTTAACAAGTTCTTGTTTGTTGTTGGCTAATTTGTCACATTGCAAATGTTCAATTTCCCGTTGGGCAACTTAGCATTGTCTGCTAATATATTCTAGTCGAAATAAATACAAATTAGCTCAAAACACATTAAATACCATTCTCAAATGTCCGACAAATACTATTATTTGGAGTGCGTCTTCTTTTTTTCGAGCCTGTCTATTTTGTCCATACTGAATAAATAATCGTCTTATTAATAAAAAATTGATATGAAAATTTATCGTAGTTATTTCTTATCATGTCCGTAGAATTTAATGTGCTGGCAAAAGTACGTTATATATAAAAATAGATACGCTTCGTGTATGGCGCAAAATATCGTGTGTCGCTTTGAGTATCGCGCAAAATATCGTGTCTCGGGTTCAAAGGGCGACACACGATATGTTGCGAGATACACGAAGCGACACATATTATTTTGCGCGATACTCAAAGCGACACGCGATATTTTGCTCAACACACGAAGCGACACACGATTTTTTGCGCGATGCTCAAAGCGACACGCGATATTTACCGCGATATGTCGCTTTTTGGGCTACTTACACAAGGGCGATATTTTGTGGTACATCCTCGCGCGTCGCTTCGTGTATCGCGCAAAATATCGTTTGTCGCTTTGTGTGTCGCGCAAAATTTATCGCAGCCGAGCGTTAGCATCCGTTATGTGGTGCTCTTCTTTTAAAATTGTGCTATAATACGAGGAAGTTTTAATATTTGATACGTTGAAGAAAACACTTGTTTTAATTAACTGACAAGCAAATAAATGTTAAGCAAATGTGTTGTTCTCAAATCAAACGCGTTGAAAATTTGACTATATATTCCATCGACATAGTTGTAGCTACAAATGTATGTATGTGTACATGTTTAACATATTCGTAAAAAAAAATTCAAGTTTATTGTGTATGCGTTTTTTTTAAAGCCAATGTCCATTTAAATTTTGCTTGTTTTAATGCAACGCGATGCACGGAACGTATTATTTCAGTCATTTCTACAACTTCCACAAAGACAACAACACAGACAGGTGCGTATCAAGTTCTTGTTTGTTGTTGACTGGTAGATTGTATAACACACCCAGAGATTAGCGTAAATGTGAACTATGGAACGCAAACACTGTTGAATCGGAATATCACTTCTTTCTTGAAACTTGAAACTTGCTAATTTGATGAAACGCCTATTTATATAATTATATTCAATGGCGTTGCACAACACATATATATGTACATAAAATTGATAAAAAAAAGAGGTATTGATAATATTATGCATCATTAATTAAAGGATTAATGATCTAAATATGTGTGATATAAATAATAATGCTGTAAGAAACTTAAGCAATAAAACAATACCGACTTCACTATTAAAACACAGTAAAAGTAAAATATTATGTAATAAATTGATATAACTAGGATTAAGACAATAATTATAATGATATAATGAGCAAATATTTGGCAACATAAAGACACTGTTTTTCATTAACTAAAAGGATACATAAAAGGATATTTCTGCACTCTGGCTGTCGGATCCCACAGCTTTTAGTCACCTGTCACCCTTAAGGACACTTCTTTTGGGTTTTAACCTTTTAACCTTATTTGAACTATCGTGACTACAAGTCACAAATAGACTGACCAAGTGTGACTACAAGACACAACTTGAAGGTATAAATTACCGTGTGACTATTTCTGTTCTTATCTGCTCCATCTATAAAGATCAATGAAGAAAATATTATATTCAAACTTACTGCCCAAACTTAGTTAAATTTAAAAATATATTTTCTTGCCAAAATAATATAGTTATTAACAATTTTGCCAGTTTTATTACTGATGCAATGAATCTCTGTGATGATAAATTAGAAATATTGTTTGGAGCCGTTAATATGTTGTTTATTTACTACTTGTTTCTTCTTACATAACTGTTAATACATTTACTTTTGTAAATGATTTGTTAACTTAAATATGTGAATGGTCAAAGGCATTTCGCTGATGTTCCAATAAAAAACTTAAACTTGTTTGTCACATAGAAAATGCTAAATTTCAGAAGAGCAACGAAAAATTGTCTGTTAATATATGGTAGGCGAAATATTTACAAATTAGCTTAAAACACATTAAATATCATTCTCATTTGTCCGACAAAAATTATTATTTGGATTGTGTCTGCTTTTTTAGCCTCTTGATTAAGTCCACACTGAATATATAATTGTCTTATTAATAAAAAAAATGCTATGAATATTAATTGTAGTTATTTTTCATCATGTCTGTAGAAATTATTGTGCTGTCAAAATTTATGACTAAGTACAATATATAAAAAGCTAATGTTAGTAAAACTTAGCAAGTTTTTAATCAGGAGTATGTTTAACACGCTATGGACATGCACAATATCTTAGGTGCCATTATTGGTTTCAGTTCCGACAACTTCTGCAAACCCATGTTCTCTAAGCCCCTGTGTGCGTGGATCATGTTATAAAGGCAGCGGAAACCATCCCACATTTTTCTGTTTGTGTCCGAGCGACTTCACAGGGCTGCATTGTGAAACGTGTCAGTCAATCGTACAAATAAGATATATGTAAACCAAATAGTGTAAATTTCTATGGGCAAATAACACTAGATGAAACGATATCTGAAAAACACATGAATTATTCTATTGCGTTATATATATGTTAGAGGTATAAAATCGAAAGCGTTTACAGTCGTAATATACAATCCACAGAAATATTTGAAACGGCCTGTTTAATTTATGTTAAGCATGTTCGTAGGAACCAATACTAAAAAAAATTCAAGAAATAGTTAACAAACAATAACAGTTATGAAATACGACAAGTATTTTATTTCAATCCCAATTTGGAAACAATTCGTTCATTTTTAATCTTTAATTTTATTTCCGCTAGATTATTGCATCTGTATTTATCGCTTGCAATTCCACGTGTTGAAATACGATGTGCTACCCGAAACTTATTGTTTTAGTCATTTCGACAACTACTGCAACGACAATTCCGATTCAAACAACAACAACAACAATAGGTCAGTTTATAATTTTTTTTTTTGTTGTTGTTAACTTACGGACGATATGGATTAACAAAATGTTAAGGAGGGCAATGGACTTTGTTCTAAAATACATGTTGAAAGAATTAATTCTACGTTAAACAATGCAAGAGAAATGTCGTTTATATTCCTCAAGCAACTTTCTACTGTGTAGCGTTCCTTTTTCCCGCCATACTTTGGTGATAAAAATAATGTAGTCTGGAGTTCGTATGGACGGAATTAATTGTACTTTCTTCTTAATCTCCACGAAGAGTTGTCGTTCCTTGCTTTCACATACAATCTCTGCCATCACAAGAAAATCCTACCAGATTTGGTAGGATTTTATTTTGTAGATTTAAGTATTATTTTATGAAAAGTACTATCATTTACTTTTAGATTTTGAAAATAGTTTAACAGTTCAGGTTTATTACAAAAATTAATTTCCGAATTTTAAAAAGCAAAAATAACAACGATAACAATATTATGCCACTTGGCTAGGCTAACATCACGTGGTTGGTTATGAAGGCAGGGATGTGATCCAGCTATGCTGGTTCCCGTCAAAAATCAGCGCGAAGGTTGCTTTCGTCTTTAAATGAGTATTCAGCACTTGTATTGATGGCAAATAACAGTGTTACAGGTCAATATACAAGGCGCGTATCAGAAGGCTAGCTCTATTGCAAACAAACCAAGTTCGACCAAGTCTTTAATAATACAATCATTTAAACGAACTTAAAGAATGTAAACAAAGAATGACTCAATAGGCAATATTTTTTTTAAGCAACCCCGACCCCTGTCAACCCGTGTTCCCCGAGTCCCTGTGTGCGTGGATCCTGTTATATTGGCAGCGGAAACAATCCCACATTCTTGTGCATGTGTCTGAGTGGCTTCACTGGAATGTACTGTGAAACAAGTATGTTACCACTCGTTATTGATTGATCTTTATAACAAATACATAATTATGTTGGAAAGAATTCTTATTTATGGTAGAAATTGCAAAAGCCGCGTGTTTCAAACAAGTGTACACGATATTTGCGTTATCTATTCTTATCATGTCAACAACGAAATACCAAAAGATTATCAATAGCGACATAATGGTTGGACGATCGATATGATAACTTTTTAATGTCTTGTTTTTCACTGCAAATGACATGAGTTTACCGAATATGTCATAACAAACCCGTCAAAGTAATGACTTAGATTGTCATCTTAGCATAATAACTGTGTCAGTCATAAATCTAACATAAGCTGTTTAGTCAGAACAAGTATATCTTGATGTTATGTATGCTGCATAACATATCTAACAGCACACCAACATATAAGTTTTCACTTTCTGCTCCATATAAATCATCAACATCTTACGCTGTATATACCTACCAGGAATCAGAATTGATTGATTTTTAACCGCGACGCGTCTGTGATTTAATGTTTCAGTTATCACTACAACTTTGTCCACGACAACGCATACAACACCTACAACAACGCGTACGTACATGTTTATATAAATGATTGCGTTCTTGCATTTCATCACTTATAATACTTCCAAAATCATCACAGAGACAAA
Source organism: Dreissena polymorpha (assembly GCF_020536995.1). Classification (NCBI taxonomy): domain Eukaryota; kingdom Metazoa; phylum Mollusca; class Bivalvia; order Myida; family Dreissenidae; genus Dreissena; species Dreissena polymorpha. The sequence continues at coordinate 64,099,635 of NC_068361.1, forward strand.
TATATGAGATATGCGTCGTGAAAAGGGGGTCTAATGCATTTGCGTAACGTGTCGTCCCAGATTAGCCGCAGGCTTATATGGGACGACACGTTCCTCCTATACTGGATTTTTGCTAAAAGACTTTCTTTAAACAGAAAATATCATAAAAGCGGAAATTGTCGTCCCTGATGAGTATGTGCGGACTGCAGAGGCTAAGTTGGGACGGCACTTTACGCACATACATTTAACCCCTTTTTTCACTTTTTAACGGAGCGAATATTTAAGTCAAAGACCTATAGATAACATTCTATAGGTCTTTGTTAAAGTTCAACAAATGACCAACCGTTAGCGTTATTCTTCATTCGACCACTTATTGTATAAGATGCATTCAGCTCCTCTTGTCTTAAACATTAGGAGTAAAAAAATCATGTGCACTTTGCCAATAAACATCAATAAACTATAATCTGTTAATGAATATAATACAGTGCATAATACTATTATGATATGTATCACACGATTGTACAAGAAGACGAACGTTGTGCTATTGTATACATTTTTGTATAAAGTACATTTGGTATCAATATCAAAACACTTGAACACACTACAATCATAATAACCAGATTGACAAATGGAAACTGATCTTTCATAAACTAAACATCGCATATTTGTTGTAGATAGAACTTCTTCAAATCCTTGATGACCTGGCACATGTTTGCAGGGAACTTGTTAGTTGGGGAACGGAAATAGTCCGTCAATATTTGCTTGACATGCTTTCAGTGTCTATCATATGAACATGGGCGATGTAATGACAACGATGTATAGTCACACTCATAACTAATACTTTCGAAATTATCATAAGCAATTTCTTTTGAATATAATCAGAGCCGACATTCTTGTGTGAATTAATTTTTTGCTGTTGATTTCTTTTATGATTGGAGGTCGTATAAATGTTGAAAAAATGTGTTTCAGTTGTAACGACAACAGCGTCAACTATGAGAACTACGTCGCCACCAACGTCAGACGGTAATAATCCAGGTCTAGTTACCGGTATTACTTATTTACATCTCATCTATTTCACAATTCATTCAACAAAGCGTTATGACCATGAAAGAATTGAGACAAACTTCAATTCATAATAATAACACTTCCCTAATGCTCTTTTTACCACCGACGGGGCAAAGTGTATACATGTATACAACTAGAAATGGCGCGGCAGAGCCCGACGCGTATCCCCACGCCGCATGTTTGACCCAGGGGCGCCCCAGGGTTGGTAATGGGGCCATGAATAGTTGAGATTGACCGTATTGTCATACGAGATGTTCAGTATCAATTTGAAGTAAATGGGTGTAGAAATGAAGAAGTTAATGTAAAATAACGTAAAAAAATGTGTGAAAATTTCTGACACAGCCCACCTGAAGCCCCATAACTTTTGACCCAAGGGTCAGATCAAAATTCCAAATAGTGCAATGTGGCACATACAATATGCTCGTAGCTACCATGTGTGTAAGTATCAAGGTTCCAGTGCTAATAGTGTAGGAGGAGATAGTGGCCAGGACGAACGGACAGACGGCGGAGATAAGCACATAATAGATTTCAAAATCTAAACGCGGACCCTAAGTTCAAGGTCAATGTCACAGGGGTAAAAAATTTCATTCGCATGGAAAGGTCTTGTCCAGATTCACATGCATACCAAATATGAAAGCAATATCTGTAGGGACACAGCAGGTATGAGCCTTTTTCGAGCCGCGGTCGCATATTTTGAAACCTGAACGCTGACCTCAAGTTCAAGGTCAAGGTCAAAGGGGTAAAAAATTGTTTGCGAATGGAAAGGTGTTGTCTAGATACACATGCATACCAAATATGAAAGCAATATCTGAAGGGACAGAGTAGTTATGAGCCTTTTTTTCGAATCGTGGTCGCAGATTTCGAAACCTGAAAACTGACCCTAAGTTCAAGGTCAAGGTCACAGGGGAAACAAATTGAATGCGCATGGATAGGTCTTGTCCAGATACACATGCAAACCAAATATGAAAGCAATATCTGAAGGGACACAGTAGTTATGAGCCCTTTTCGAATCGCGGTCGCAGATATCAAAACCTGAAAACTGATCCCAAGTTCAAGGTCAAGATCATAGGGATAAAAAATTGTGAGCGCATGGATAGGTGTTGTCTAGATACACATGCATACCAACTATGAAAGCAATATCTGAAGGGACACAGTAGTAATGAGCCTTTTTCGAATCGCGGTCGCAGATTTCGAAACCTTAAAACTGACCCCTAGTTAAAGGTCAAGGTCACAGGGGTAAAAAAGTGTATGCACATGGATAGGTGTTGTCTAGATACACATGCATACCAAATATGAAAGCAATATCTGAAGGAACACAGTAGTTATGGGCCTTTTTTGAATCGCGGTCACAGATTTCAAAACCTGAAAATGGCCCAAGTTCAAGATCACAGGGGTAAAAATATTTATGCGCATGGAAAGGTCTTGTCCAGATACACATGCCTACCAACTATGAAAGCAATATCTGAAGGGACACAGTAGTTATGAGCCTTTATCGAATCGTAGTCGCAGATTTCGAAACCTGAAAACTGACCCCAAGTTCATGTTCAAGGTCATAGGGGTAAACAATTGTGTGCGCGTGGATAGGTGATGTCTAGATACACATGCATACCAAATATGAAAGCAATATCTGAAGGGACACAGTTGTTATGAGCCTTTTTCGAGTCGCGGTCGCAGGAAAATCTCTGACCCGGCCCCACCCCAACCCCATAACTTTTGACCCAGGGGTCAGATCAAAATTCCAAATAGTGCAGGGTCGCACATATGCTCATAGCTACCATGTTTGTAAGTTTCAAGGTTCCAGTGCTTACAGTGTAGGAGAAGAGAGTGACCAGGACGGACAAACAGACGGACAGACGCCGGAGATAACCACAATATCCCCACGCTTTTCAAAAAACGTGGGGATAATTATGAACTAAACACACACACACATACCCAATTTCAAGGTTTTACAAAACAATGGTCCAAGCTGTCGAACATCCGCAATCGTACATTTGAAAATCGCGGTTCATGACAGTCCTGTAAGTTCTAACATAATTATGTTATGGTTGCGTCCAATATCGATACAACTGTGCACGGTAAATATTTAGAGAAAAGCACACGGGAGAGCTTGGCCGAACGTTTATATTCTGTCCGCTGCCGACATCTCGCCAGATCTCATATGTGTGGTTAAATAGCACTGTTGAATATGATATTTATGTATTTATCTCTAGTGACAACTTATGTGTGTTCATTTAGCACTGTTGAAAATGATCTTTATGTATTTCTTTCTAGTGACAACTTATGTGTGTTCAATTAGCACTGTTGAACATGATATTTATGTATTTCTCTCTAGTGACAACTTATGTGTGTTCAATTAGCACTGTTGAACATGATATTTATGTATTTCTCTCCAGTGACAACTTATGTGTGTTCAATTAGCACTGTTGAACATGATATTTATTTATTTCTCTCTAGTGAAAACTTATGTGTGTTCAATTAGCACTGGTGAGCATGATATTTATGTATTTTTCTCTAGCGACCAACTATGTGTGTTTATGTAACACCTGTAAACATGGTCAATGTATCGTTTAAATGACCACATGTTTTTATGTATGACTGGTACACCTTCTAGAGGGCCTCCCATATATCTACATGTAAAAACTGTTACTTATTGTCGATATCTCATTTTAGGGACCTCCTATGTTACATTATACTTTTGACACTGGTACATAGTATAGAGGTCTCGCTCTTGTTTCCTTGTATATGTCTTGTCGTTTCGCGAAAGGCAAATGTATGCCCTCAAATATAACACGAACCATTGATCCTGTCGGACTGCCAATATTCATGTTACATGGTCTCTATTCAGTTTGTCGGATTGTCAATATTCATACTAAATGTTCTCTATTCAGAGTGCCGGATTGTCAATAATTATACTGCATGTTCTAAATTCCGACTGTCGGATTGTCAATATTCATAATTCATTTTCTCTATTCAGACTGCCTGATTGTCAATATTCATATTGCATTGTCTCCATTCAGAATACCGAAAGGCCAATATTCATACTCTATGTTCTCTATTCAGACTGCCGGATTGTCAATATTCATATTGCATTGTCTCCATTCAGACTGCCGAAAGGCCAATATTCATACTTTATGTTCTCTATTCAGACTGCCGGGACAGATTAGATCACTGCTACAAGTACGACCTAAACGTCTGCACCAATGCAACCTACCGGGCCTTCATGGCTGCAAATTGTCCGAAATACTGCGGCATATGCAAGCCAGGTAACATATGAGCTCCGTTCTTTGAAAACTGGGCTTAATGCATATGCGTTCAGTGTCGTTCCGTATTAGCATGTGAAGCCCGCACATAACATGATCTAACGAACAATGCCACTCATGCCCTTAACCCATTCAAGCATAGTGGACTCTCCCATCCTTCTAAATTGGATCAATTTATTTCCAACATTAGGGATGTCTAGTATATTTATTTATATATTTAGAATATTTCTTGCAGAAATTTCTTTAGCCCATACACCAAGCACGTTCTTAGACAATTCGACCGCGTTCTGAAGAAAATGCAGAACGGGATATGAACTTGCTTGAACGTGTAGTTTTGGTCAGAATATTATTGAATGACGTTCATACACAGTTCGCGCTACGTGCAGCTCATTCCTATCCCGTCCTATCCCGTTGCCAGTCCGTCTTTATCCAGTTCAAATCGGGTAAATTTTCCCATTGTCCCCGTTGGTATACCGTTTCCAGTCAGACCGAGCCCGTCCTCAGTCAGTTCGATCACATTCGTACGCAGTTCTTCTTTATTCGTTGTGCAGTGGTAACTCGTTCACAGGCAGTTCTCACTCTGTCCTACTACGTTCTTAGTACATTTAGGACGTAGTTGCAGTCACGTTCTGTACGGCGATTATAAAACCGACTACGTTCCTGCAAGTTCTCATTTATGTTTCACGCTCAATAAGTTGTAAAAGGACTCTTGGTCAACCAATCGGAGCTCTTCCATCAGCTGATGCTAGTGGCCTACGGCTTTTCTTCTCTCTGGTTTAAACAATTTCTCACCCAACAAGTTGTGTGTCGTCTCCGCCTTCTTTCACGGCCCAACAAAACATTATATTGCTGCTCCGCTTCAAACATAAATTGCACGAAGCCAACATTTAAAACATCAACAGCTCCATGAGTGTCCATGTTTCAACTTAATATCACACATGATGAATTTTGAGACAAGATTTATATGCACATTGTCTGAACGTATTGTATTAACGGTTTTTACGTTGTTACAACTGCATTGAACGAGTACAACCTACTTGAAACCTACTGCGAACTCCTTAAAACGAGTACACCGTACTAAGAACTTACTGAGAACTTATAGAACGTGTTGCAAACGTTGTAAGAACTTACCTTTCAGCTTCTATTTACACGAAACAAGATCGTACTTGAGTAGTGCGGACGGGGTCGGTCTGTCTGAGAACGGTTTGGACGAACTAGAAATGGACTTAATCGGTGTAGAATCGTACAGGTAATTTCCGTCCAATCGCACTACGTTCTGGCACGTTCCTAACCCGACCTTAGTACGACCTATCCGTTCTTAGTACGTCCATTCCGTTTCCAGTACGTTGTTACTACGTTTATTTGTAGAACGAGATGATCGGAAGAAAATTTTGATTTGGCTCAAAGTTCTGAAACACCTCTCCCGTTCAACCCCGTTCCAGGCCGTCTACAAAGTTCGAAGACAGTTCGTAACAAGTTGCTACTACGATCACTCCGTTCTCACACAGTTTGAGCCCGTTTAGTCAAAGTTTTCAGAACGTACTTCGAACGGAGTCGGTGTATCGGGGGTATTAAGCAGACAGCGCATACCCAGATGAGACGCCGCATCATGCGGCGTCTTATCTGGGTCTATGCTGTTTGCCAAGGCCTTTTTTTTCTAGACGCTCGGCATAAATGGTTAAACTTCAGTGCATTACAGTATATGCTGCTTTTTACCTGTCCGTCAGTCGGTCGGTTGGTTGGTCGGTCGGATAGTTATTTGGGCAATTGGAAATCTCGGTTTAGCGCAATATCTATTGAATGCTTTGATCCACGATCGTGCAAATTGGTATGATTATTAGTTATAAGATTGGTTTCTGTCGATGTATTGAAACGCCGTGGCCATGCAAGTAGGTATGATGTTTATGAAAAGGAAGGTGAGAGTAAAGGCAAGGTCAAATTCAACCTCACATGGGGATTGTAGCATGAAATAATGAACATTAAGGTTCCGCACGATGTCAAGAGAACCGTTTTACCTACTGTCATACTAGGTGGTATGATGGCTATTTATAATGAAAGAAAGATTCCTATCCATATTTACGTAACCAGGTCAATGACAAAGGTCAAGGTCACAGGAACTTGTAAAATTAAAATCATTTCTAAGCTATTTACAGACAGTCATTTAAACTACGACCCCTCATAAAGGAAGAAAATCCTTTACAATCTACAGATCAACAGGTCAAAGTTCAACGTAACTGGGGCTTGAATATTATAGCCTCTTTTCCTGTATATTCGGCCACTTAAGAGTGAAATTGACTTTTTCTACTGAATGAAAAGATTTTCAGCACAAGTAAGACATTTAATTAAACATTTTATATCTTCTCCACAAAAGTATGGCAAAATAATAAACAACGCTTGTATTTCCTTAGGAACAGGCCAATTCTAGGTTGGCACCCTAGCAACCCTGATTTGTTGGTATCTTTCCTTTCAATCTGTTCAGTCATCATTTTTATAGGAAAACATAAAACTTTTTAAGTTAATTGGATATAAATCACTAAATAAATAATCTTATAGACTAATAAACACAAACATACTGTTTAAACGTAAATATTTTCAGAATTATTGATATTTACACAGCATGTGTAGCCGATTTTACTTAATTTTTACCTATAATTTTTTTTTCCTAAAAAAAAATCAAAATTCACATGTTTTTAACCAAAGTTCAACATCTATGTTATAGATTTTTTTAAATAAACATAACGTACTTAAGTTTTATCAGAAATATGTCATAATTACCAAAATAAGGGGTGGAGGAATCTATAAGAATGGATGAAACAATAGGAAAGAAGAATAATATCAAATGCACATAATATTCTAATTCATGATTGCACGTTGCAAGGGTGGGGATACATATTTGACAAAAAAAATCTGTTTTGTTGATTAATATTCTGGTTCAGTTTTGACCGGATCAGACTGACTGGGAAACCAATGTACAACATATATAAAAGGTCGAACACTGAACTTGGAGTCTTCCAACATATTTTCTAACAATGGGTTATCGGTATTTTACCAAAACGATGTCAACCTCCGTGTAGAGATTATGTTGTTTATTAATATTCTGGTTCAGTTTTGACCGGATCAGACTGACTGGGAAACCAATGTACAACATATATAAAAGGTCGAACACTGAACTTGGAGTGTTCCAACATATTTTCTAACAATGGGTTATCGGTATTTTACCAAAACGATGTCAACCTCCGTGTAGAGATTATGTTGTTTATTAATATTCTGGTTCAGTTTTGACCTAATCAGACTGACTGGGAAACCAATGTACAACATATATAAAAGGTCGAACACTGAACTTGGAGTGTTCCAACATATTTTCTAACAATGGGTTATCGGTATTTTACCAAAACGATGTCAACCTCCGTGTAGAGATTATGTTGTTTATTAATATTCTGGTTCAGTTTTGACCTGATCAGACTGACTGGGAAACCAATGTACAACATATATAAAAGGTCGAACACTGAACTTGGAGTGTTCCAACATATTTTCTAACAATGGGTTATCGGTATTTTACCAAAACGATGTCAACCTCCGTGTAGAGATTATGTTGTTTATTAATATTCTGGTTCAGTTTTGACCGGATCAGACTGACTGGGAAACAAATGTACAACATATATAAAAGGTCGAACACTGAACTTGGAGTCTTCGAACATATTTTCTAACAATGGGTTATCGGTATTTTACCAAAACGATGTCATCCTCCGTGTAGAGAATATGTTGTTTATTAATATTTGGTTTCATCTCTGCCGTCATAATGAACCCTTCGATGATCGATTTAAATGTTGCTTTAAAAATGAATTACGGTGTAAGGTGGTTCATTGTCTGATAACGATGTTATCGGAGGAATTATTGGTTTACCCCTGTCTGTCTGTGTGTCCCAGGTTCCGTTTGTCCGTCTGTTCGCCCGAATATGGATTCTGCACTAACTCATAAGTACTTAAGCTACGTTGATTAAACTAAGTAAGTGGATAGTGGGCCGTATTAGAATTATGCATGTTATTTTCGTGTTTTGTTGAACAAAACTGTGGTTGCTATTATTACGAAATTTTTAATAACTAAAATCCGGATCAGGCGATAATTAAACAAGTACTCAAGCTAGTGTTATGAACCTCATTAAGTGGATAGATAAATATCCACGATATTTTAGTTTTGTTCACATTCGCCTGACCGTCTGTCGGTCCGTCCGTCCCTTCGAAAAATGTTGATCTTCTGATAACGTTAAAAGTACATAAGCTATGTTGGCGAAACTCAGAATGTGGTTAGATACCCATATGTATAATATGCACTTTATTTCTTTTTGTGTCGGACAAATACTGTGGTTGCTATGGCTACTGAAATAAGTAAAAAATATCATCCTGCGACGACTCAAAAAGTACTTTAGCTATGTTGCTGAAACTCGTTATGTACTTTGTATATTGAGGGCTATATCGTGTGTGAATATATATACATGCACGTTATAGAAAATACGAACTCCTCGCAATATTATTTGCTCTATGTCACGGTAAGTGATGGAGCTATGCTACCAGTACATTTGTTCGGTAACAAAACTCCAAATGTTTCTGGCAGACCATCCCGACCCGATCAACTGCACGGACACGCTGCCCAAGTGTGGAGAGTACGACTCGGGAGACCTCTGTACCAGTTCTTATTACCACCAGTGGGCCTGGGAGAACTGTCGTGTCTACTGTCAACTCGACGGATGTCTTAGGTGTTTGGTGATACATGTTCTATTGTAAAAGCGCGAAGATTTCGCTGTCAGACTTTGTTTTTGGAGACATGGAATAATCTCAAAGTCTGGACATATAAGTATTAAATTGAATAAGAAGCCGTTTTTGTTTTCGTGCTAACGTGAGCTAAAAGTATTTCTATATAACTCAGAAAGAAATGATGACAAAACCTCATCATTAACAAGACCCGAGGTAAAATGATAGTGCTGTCGCTTTCAAAAAATATATATTAAAGCGGAAAGTGTGTCGTAACTGATTAGCCTTGCGGACTCCACATGCCAATCTGGGACGACACTTTACGCACATGCATTAAAACATGATTTCCCAGATCCAGACTTAAACAATAATAAAAACGCCAATGTCTTTATCTTCAGCGCCGACAACCCCGGTCGCCTGCACGGACGCGCTGCCAAACTGTAGAGAGTGCGACTCCGGGACCCTGTGCACGGACCACTCGTACGCCAAGTGGGTGCTGGAGCACTGTAAACATTACTGCAGGGTGCCCGGATGTATTTAGACGTTGATATGTGTGATTTTTGTTAAATTTAATAACATAAATACTATGCATTAAGATGCTACCACAAGTGTTGGGCTCATGGCCATGTCACAACCCAACATCCCCACCACTACTCTCCGCCTTTGTGAAACAAATTAAATAAAGGACATAAATTATCAACCACTTACATTATGCCATAATACAACATCTCTAATCATTATTACAAAAAACCTCGTCTCTTTCATGTGAAACAAATCATATACATGTACTTAACTATACAATTCGTTTGACAATGAAAACGCGTGTAACAAATCAATTATTACAAGCAGGTCGGCTACATTTGGACGCTTAACATATATTATTGTCTTTCTTTATTTTAAGAATCGTTTTTTTTTAAATATTGACAAATGGAGACATTTTACCAAAACAATTGTCTAGGGTTTCGGCTGCATTTAGTCATTACAAGAGAAACGCGCCTCATTTTGGTGAACACTTAGTTACCCAATACATATTCAAGATTTACTTAACATTTAGACATACAAATACTATGTAAAAAATGAAATATTGCGAGTGAGCCGGTTTGCATGTAGACGGTATCAGACTTTGGTGTGTCTTTGTTTTGCGCGAAAAATCTTGTTACCATAGTTTCTATAAATAATGACTGATTGAAACACTTATTACACGTGGAATACTGCAAGCCTAAAAGCTATATTCATACTCTTAAATACATGTACATGCACGAGTTGTGTTAGTGAATAACAACAATTATACATATTTACCAATTAAATATTTATTACACATAATTCCCATGGTTATTACAATAAATTCTGAACTATAACAGACACAAACTTATAAACATGTACTTGTAGCATCGTGTTTATTTGAAGTCTACATCCTCCAGTAAAAATATGGACCAAATAAATCACGTTTTATAAATTTAAAGAGACAGTATACGAAAATTACATATATCACAACATAACATACAAATCTAATATTTGCTAAACAGATGTGTACACAACTTTAAAAAGAAGTCACTTTCAACTTTTCTTTTTTTTAATTTGTCGGGTCGTAATTACGTTGCATGCTCACTTATTGGCACATTTTCTTCATCACCAGCTGAATAATTGCATGCATGATTATTTGTTATATATTAATTCAACGTAGTTTTGTTGTTTTCTCAACTCAGTCCGAAACAAGGGATGTTTTTGTAAGAAACACAATGCCCCCTACTGCGCCGCTTTGAAGCCATATCTTTGACCTTGAAGGATGACCTTGACCTTTCACCACTCAAAATGTTCAGCTTCTTGAGATACACATGCATGCCAAATATTAAGTTGCTATCTTCAATATTGCAAAAGTTATGGGCAATGTAAGTTTTCGGACGGACGCACTGACTGACAGGCAGACGGACGGACAGTTCAACTGCTATATGCCACATACCGGGGGCATACAAACAATACCACTAAAACTACATCACATGATTTAGCCGCGTTTTCAACCGTTTAGCACAGAAAATGGATATTTAAAACTGAACGTTATTGTACTGATGATTATTGGACAACAATTGCATAATTTATACATGTATATAAAGTAGTCACTAGCAACATATTCATTTTATGTATTATCGGTATAACAAATTTTCAAGTCAAATTTTATATAAATGAGCCATAAGGTATCACGAAGGTTTGTTTTAATCGCCAACAGAATATTGCTTACACTTATCCTGTATCGTGCAATCCCAATATTTAACAAGTTTACGATAAACGTATCATTATGTAGTTTCAAATCAATATTATTTATAAAGAGGATTTTTGTTGGAGTTCGCGGTCATAGAAAAAACTCTATGATCAATCGTGAATAAAAAGTGATATTCTACCAAATCCAACACATTTTCATTTTATTGTATGCATACAAATGATTATTTTGTATTTTTGTTGAAATAATGACCTCGTTACGTCATGAAAACGACGTCATTTCACAGTATAACAGTGAACAATATCGATAATTTTCACTGTCAATGGTCACTGTTTGATAAAGTAAATTGTCAGTTTTAATTCACTGATACTTCTCTATAAACATCCATGCATAAAATAAAGTTCTATATCAAAAGTATTGTTTTATTTTTTATCAGAATCCTTTAGTACGCTCTCCGTGAGTTCCCGAATGACGTCCCACGCGAACGATACGTCACTTTCAGTCGTTCGCGATGCACAGACGGCAAATCGCAGGAAGTATACGCCCCGGACCTCGGAAGGCACCATGTGAATGCGCCCGTCCGCGTTGATTGCTTTCAGAAGACGTTCATTGGTTGCGTTAGAAGCATTCTGAAATGAGGATTTTTTAATGAGCCTTTCTCTAAATAAGGGGCTTAATGCATGTGTGTAAAGTGTCGTCCCAGATGAGCCTGTGCAGTCCGCGAAGGCTAATCAGGGACGATACTTTCCACATAGATTGTATACTAATTTCAAAGAGACATTATTTTAAAGAAAGTTCCATAAAAGCTGAAAGTGTCGTCCCATGATTAGTCTGTGCGGACTACACAGGCTACTTTGGGACGACACTTTAGGCAAGTGCATTGAGCCCCGTTTTCCCATGGCGAGGCTAAAATACATATTGAAGCCTAAACTACGCGTCTGCACAACTAACCTTTGACAGCGTCTTATCACGTGACATAACAACAAACCCTTAGAAATGCTGGCTATTCCATTGGAAAGACATGCAAATCAACTATACTATGCGTTAAATACGATTTGTCGTTTTGACAAGATACTTGTATCGAGCCAAACGATAGACGTGTGTTGTGAGCGCAGCAGACGACAATTTTGCTGTGCGTTTCGCAAGAGATGCGCACACACCTTCAGCCGGAAACAGACGAGTCCCATGACGACCTTTCCCACGATCTCAAATCGGTCGTCTGCCACCACCATACCCTCGAACTGGTGTGCCAGTGTAACGTCCTGTATATACAAATCGTTTTGAAAACATAATCTCATTGTTGCGCATTGACTAAAAGAATCATTGTGTTCCCAACATAACAGCAGAATCATGGTGTTTTATACATTTTTTATGAAATATGTGGTCGCAACGAGGAACGTGCAAACTATGTGTGAAATTAACATATTTTGGCGCGTGCTCCATTAAATACCAATAAACGCTTGATAACATGTCATTATAATTGCGATGGATTGCACATACATCAAAGATACACTTTGTATCGATGAAACAAAGAAAATAGCCGCACTCTGTGTTTATACGTGCATTTGTTCTCCCGTCAGCCTGTACAATTTCCATAGATGCATTTAAAAACAGTTAATAACTTAGTAAACATTCACCATTATCATCATGAGGAATAGTTTTCCATCCCTGACTCAATTCTGTTTGTACAAATAAAAACTAATTATGTTTAGTTCCTTATAGGAGTAAAAGGGGGAAGTTCTGTCGCATAAACCGAAAGCAATTACTTCTGTATGAGTTGACAGTCGCAGCACAGTGTCAAATACGTGTGCGCGTTCAATGCAAGCATTTTGGCCATTTATACATTCAGCGAGTGTATACTTTTTTTGGTGTTACAACGCTTACTTTAATCCAAACATCGTATTAGTACACTGATTTTACAACACATTTCAAATATAGCAAAGTTTTCGTCGATCAAAATAAATTTAAATAATAGTTGAAAAAATAATTGACAACAAGGGACAAAATTGTCACAAAACCAGGTTTTCATTGTGAAAAAAAATCTGATAAAGGGAGAAAACTCAAACTGAACTTTTGAAATGACCAAAAAAAATTAACCCCCTTTGTAATTTTTTTTTTTTAAATCTATTTTTAGTCGTGGCGACCTTGACATTGGAGATATTGACGTGATTCTTTCGTGGGACACACCGTCCCATGATGGTGAACAAATGTGCCAAATGATTTTAAAATCTCACAATGAATGACATAGTTATGGCCAGGACAAGCTCATTTATGGCCATTTTTGACCTTTGAACTCAAAGTGTGACCTTGACCTTGGAGATATCGACGTAATTATTTCGCGCGACACACCGTCCAATGATGGTGAACAAATGTGCCAAATGATTTTAAAATCTGACGATGAACGACATAGTTATGGCTCGGACAAGCTCATTTATGGCCATTTTTGACCTTTGAACTCAAAGTGTGACCTTGACCTTGGAGATATCGACGTAATTATTTCGCGCGACACACCGTCCAATGATGGTGAACAAATGTGCCAAATGATTTTAAAATCTGACAATGAACGACATAGTTATGGCCCGGACAAGCTTATTCCGCCAGCCCGCCAGCCAGCCCGCCAGCCAGCCCGCCCGCATTCGCCAATCTAATAACCAGTTTTTTCCTTCGGAAAACCTGGTTAAAAACTCATTACCACAAAACTCTACCTTTCGGATGTAGTTTTGGAGTTCTTTCTGCCCGTATGTACGCAATACGAACCACAGTTTCAAGGACCTAAATCTTCGACCCAGAGGTATGTGCCAGTGCTGAAAACGATCAATATACAGTGCAAATACGAAAATGAGCTGCACTTTGGGAAAACGGAGCTTAATGCATTTGCGTAATGTGTCGGCTCATATTTGCCTGTTTAATCCGCAAAGGCTAATCTGGGACGACACTTTCCGCCTAAACTGGATTTTCGCTTAGAAGAGACTGTCTTTAAACGAACAAGACATGTGTCCAAAGGCCACAAATGTCCCAATATTTGACGTTTGTCTGAAAACTGCACTTATTTAAAAACAATGTTATATTTTGAATGTTAAGGTCACAGTGACATTGACCTTTGACCTAGTGACCTCAAACCATGTTTGATTGTAGATCTCAATGAGATGCATGCACATTTGAAGTTTAAAGATCATAGACCCAAGAATTTTCATTTTATGAGCAAGGTTCAAGTTTTGGGACAGACACATACATACAATGACTGAGAGTCAGACAGACAGACAGGCTAAAAACAATATACCCCCTGACCATTCGATCTGGGGGCATAAAAATACCATAGAAGCACATGCTAATCTGGGACGACACTGTACGCATAGGCATTAAGCCCGGTAAAGACTGAGGTTCACTAATGATAGGCATATGGTATGCACATGTATATAGGTGAAATATTGTTAGGCTACATGAAAGGTAAGACTGCATAGTGGTTGTTTAACTTCATTTAGACAAGTTTTAACTAATTAATTGAGCTCGATTGTGATCGATTATCGATAAATACCCCGGTACATTTTCGCGGATGACATTATTAAAGTAAATATCGAACTCACGTTTTCGTTTACTATTTTGTGCGTTTGTTGTTGTGGACGATAAAACTACACACTCGCGATCGTGTAAACCTGTGTCTCAAGTAAAGTGGGTCGGAACAAATTTTTATTGTTGGAAATCAGTAATGTTATTTCCCATATTCTGACATAATCAAACGGCAATCTGTCAAAGCTTAGTATCTAATGAATTATGAATGTGTCGGCATGTTTGAAAAAGCTAAATAGTATTAATACCAGAGGTATATACATTGGTTTACTGGCATGTAACCCGTTAACTTACTCGGTAGTCTGGCATCGCTCCCTGATTATCGTGTTTTAGGTAAAGAGGGTCAACGTTGAAGGCTTCCGTAAGCAGGTTACTGTCCTTTACCCTGTGCGAATTAAGAAACTTTTGTAAGTATTAGGCATGTTGAAGAAGAAAACTTTTTTTTTGTAATTCAAGCATATCAATTTCGACCATTCGACTATATATTTCATTCGACTACCAATCTAGTCAATACTTACCTCTACGGGTAAGTAAATTGAAAATAGCATTCACACACAACACACAACATCATGATTCCTGTCCACTTTCCTTTTTGACGATTGAGTTGTATAAAAAAAATATGGTCAAGTGGGACGATAGCTACTTATCAGGTAATCGACGTACTGTATTCCCTCGCTTCTCTTTGTGACATGAAATAGATCCGGCATGAGCAAAAAAATGCCTTTATAATAATAATACAATAATAAATTAACTCCAAATCGACGCATGCATTCATATTACGGCCATATTCATCAATATGGTTTCTCTGTTACCCTCATTGATCAGACTGGTTATTGCAGTCTTATTTCAACCGCATTTTAACCCATGTATGCCTAGTGGACTCTCGCATCCTTCAAATTGGATCAATTTATTTCCAAAATAAGGGATGCCTAGTATATTTATTTCCATATCTAGAATATTTCTTACAGAAATTCCTTAAAGCAAACAGCGCAGACCCTGATGAGACTCCGCATCACGCTGTTTGCAAAGGGCTTTTTTCTAGACGCTAGGCATAAATGGGTTAACATAAATTGCCATCGGCGGAACACAGAGCCGAGCAATCGTAATCACCCGATTGATGCATGCTAATGGTTTTGATTTAGTTATAATGTATCGCACACATTATACTAAAATTATTTACATACTTACCACATGGTAGAACAGTCGAAATTCACCTTAAGCCACTTGTGTGGGTTGAAATTAAACGACTCGGCAAGCTGGAAAAGATAAATTCAGATATCACTGTAAATATCCATGTACATGTAAATAATAAAAGCCATTCTTCGTCCTAATAGTCTCTCCATAAAACAAATGTGTTAATGTTCTTGTTTATTGTTAATAATTTCTGATTATTGTTTTTATTTTTAATTTAAAATATAGAATTATAATACGGTATAATGTATCAATGCCAATAATGTAATTTAAGTATTGTTCTGTTTTAAACAGAAGAATGCGAAGGATATTTGGTGACGAGAATGGCACTTGTTCACAAGGGAGAGTTACTGCTGAAGGAGGTAGGACATATACGTGAGCCCCGCTCTTGGAAAACGGGGCTTAATACACGTACGAAAAGTGTCCTCCCAAATTAGCCTGCGTAGTATGCACAGGCTAATCAGGGACAACACGTTCCGCCTTGACTGGGTTTTCGTATAGAATTAACTTCTTTTAACTAAAAATGCCTTAACAACAGTGCCGTCCCTGTGCTGACTTAACATGCTTATCTGGGACAACACTATACGCACATGCATTAAGCCCAGTTTTACCAGAACGCGACTTATTACAAGTATTAGGATGACTGCAACAAAACACCCCCCCCCCCCGCGTAGATGTTTGACCGGTTCCGAGCAGTCTCATCAAACACTGCTTACCGCTAGTAAGATTATCACTGTTTTTAGTTTTGGAACCAAACTTTACCTCAACACCGTCCAACAAGGGGCGGAACTCTGGGCATATAAAAGCGCTTCCGGCATAGGCAGCGTCGATGTGCATCCATATACTTTCCCCTTGACCTGGGGTCAACAATAAACATATTTAATGCTACATTACATGGAAAGCTTCAATTTCAGTTGCATTTGTTTAGTTCATATATTTCGGTTTTATTAGTCAAACTGAGGAGAAAGTGAAGTATACTTAAGAAATAATATTTTTCTATCATGGTTTGTTGTCGAATAACCCACAGTAAGGAGTATAGATGCGTAGGAATAAAATCACGAGTGCGAAGCACGAGTGATTTGATAACACGCATCTATACAACTTACTGTGGGTTATTCGACAACAAACCATCATATAACAAGAGTTCCGCGGTCGGAGATGACCGCATTGAAGCCGGATTTTTGATTTAAATGACAGGAAAGTACCTTTCGTGTTTTTGTCAATGCAATACTTAAATTACTGAAATATTGTTCAAAGGTCAAAATGAAATGTAAGTACTTTTCAAGGCATGAGCAAACCTTGTGTTATGTTTTGAATGCATGCATATACAGTGTGCTTGCAAACCTTTACGTCAAGTTTGAGATTCTAGGTCCAAGCATACCAAAGTTACAACAATTTTAACATTTTAACATTTAAGTTCACAGTGACCTTGACCTTCAAATGAATGACATTGAAATGAATGACCTTGAAATGACCAGTGGTCATCTAAGTGTGCTTGCAAACCTTTACGTCAAGTTTGAGATTCTAGGTCCAAGCATACCAAAGTTATAACAATTTTAACATTTTAACATTGAAGGTCACAGTGACCTTGACCTTCAAATGAATGACATTGAAATGAGCAGTGGTGATCTTCTAGTACTGGCCAACCTTTATGTCAAGTTTGAAGACTCTAGGTACAAGCATACCAAAGTTATAACATGGAATAAGAACTTTAACATTTTTACCTACCAAAGTTATAAGAACTTTAACATTTTTACATTCAAGGTCACAGTGACCTTGACCTTAGAATGAATGACCTTGAAATGACCAGTGGTCATCTAAGTGTGCTTGCAAACCTTCATGTCAAGTTTGAAGACTCTATGTCCAAGCATACCAAAGTTATAACAATTTTAACATTTTAACATTTAAGGTCACAGTGACCTTGACCTTCAAATGAATGACATTGAAATGACCAGTGGTCATCTTCTAGTACTGGCCAATCTTTATTTCAAGTTTGAAGACTCTAGGTACAAGCATACCAAAGTTATAACATGAAATAAGAACTTTAACATTTTTACATTCAAGGTCACAGTGACCTTGACCTTCAAATGAATGACCTTGAAATGTCCAGTGGTTACTTACTAGTTCTGGCCAACCTTCATGTCAAGTTTCAAGACTCTAGGTCCAAGCATACCAAAGTTATAACAACTTTAACATTTTTACATTCAAGGTCACAGTGACCTTGACCTTCAAATGAATGACCTTGAAATGTCCAGTGGTTACTTACTAGTTCTGGCCAACCTTCATGTCAAGTTTCAAGACTCTAGGTCCAAGCATACCAAAGTTATAACAACTTTAACATTTTTATATTGAAGGTCACAGTGACCTTCACCTTCAAATGAATGACCTTGAAATGACCAGTGGTCATCTGTTAATCCTGGCCAACCTTCATGTCAAGTTTGAAGACTCTAGGTCCAAGCATACCAAAGTTATACCATGAAATAAGAACTTTAACATTTTTACATTCAAGGTCACAGTGACCTTGACCTTCAAATGAATGACCTTGAAATGACCAGTGGTTACTAACTAGTTATGGCCAACCTTCATGTCAAGTTTCAAGACTCTAGGTCCAAGCATACCAAAGTTATAACAACTTTAACATTTTTTATATTGAAGGTCACAGTGACCTTGACCTTCAAATGAATGACCTTGAAATGACCAGTGGTCATCTGTTAATCCTGGCCAACCTTCATGTCAAGTTTGAAGACTCTAGGTCCAAGCATACCAAAGTTATACCATGAAATAAGAACTTTAACATTTTCGAGCACGCCGCCACCCCGCCCGCCCGCCCGCCCGCCCGCCCGCCCGCCCGACAACATCAATCTATAAGCCGAGATTTTTTCGAAAAAAATCCGGCTAAAAATATTATTTCGATTCTAACACGATTCTGATTGATTTGGTTCAAGCTTTAGGACGTGAACTATATTTTTCAATACCCCGCCCTTCTTAGTACTAAGTTCGCTATTTAGTGACGTCATTGAATTTTACAAACATATGACGTCATTTTCATTCATAAATATTTTGCAAATGACGTCACTTTCATTGAAAACAACAATCGAAGAAACTTAATGACGTCCGTGTATTGATGCTACTGAAAAACTGACATGCTATAAATGTTTTCTGAATTACGTTTCCTAACAAATAGCTTTCTTTGTAGGCGTGGTTATGCCACTTATCACCAAATATACAATTTGTTGTTTCATTACACTTGTATACATGCTACATTTATTACATTTCTTTTAGAGCGGGTTTTAGCTCGAGCATTTTACTGCAACATTTTCTTTATTTATTCGGAACTATTTTCGAAACATTAAGCTCCGCCCATAAGTTATTGCAGAATAACCCACGCTTGATTTCCTTCTTTGTCTATAGAAAATAAGTCGCGTGCCGTGTTAGAATTTAAAAGATTAAATGTTCTCACATGGGTAATAGATCCTACCTCTTGATTTCTTATTATGATGCTTATTGCAAATAGGCAACTGAATTAATTCAAAAAGAAAATGCTAGCCATATCTAGTGCGCATGCGCATTGTAAACGGAACGCCAAACCATACTTTTTGAAAGAACCCGTTAAAGGGACTGAACACAACTTAAGTTTTAATAGTAACAAAAAACTATAAGTGGAATACGATGCGTGTAACTACATATCGGTTCACAGGTAATATCCTGTTTATAATGTCGTGAACAGGTATTTAACTTTTGCGTTTGTAAGAAGTCTTTACCTATACTTACATAGAGTGCCAAGTTCTTTAACATTGTCGAAGGCGCAAGATGGCGTAGTTCCAAGCGTAGCGCACACCTGCGACGACATATTTGGAAGAAACACATGTATACGTCGTAAATATAAAATACGGAACAGAATACTGTGTCAGCCTGGTTATGAGTGCACACAAACCGAAAGCAAGTAAGGACGTTTATATTTTGTTTTACAATTATAAAACGAAATATGTTTTACAGATCACGCTAATTAACATAAAACTTTAACAAAGCTGACTTTTTAAAGCTTTCAAAGATCAAAACCAAAATGTAAAAGGTTACGATTTAAATACAAATAAATCATGTAGTTTTATGTATGAACCAAACTCTTACAGTAATGTACCGTAAGTGTTGAATCATCTGCATATAAGAATTGTTTACAGCTGATGTGGTTTACATATAAATGAAGAGCAAATGACCCTAAAAAAGTCTGCTATGATTCCCTTACAAATATAGGTATGAGCCCCTGTGCCCGATCCTTATTGATGGCGTCTCGTAGGGTCTGTCCCCTGAGGGAGCAGTCCGCGTCTGTAGGCAACTTCCTCATCCGTATGCTGGCGATCAGCCCCGCCCTCTCCACCGAGCTATGTGCCTGGAGCAGACCATGATCAGAGAATGGGATCATAGCACCGACATATGTGCCTGGAGCAGACCATGATCACAGAATGGGATCATAGCACCGACATATGTGCCTGGAGCAGACCATGATCAGGGAATGGGATCATAGCATCGAGCTTTGTGCCTGGAGCAGACCATGTTTACAGAATGGGATCATAGCACCATCTATGTGCCTGGAGAAGACCATGATCAGGGAATGGGATCATAGCACCGACCTATGTGCCTGGAGCAGACCATGATCACAGAATGGGATCATATCACCGAGCTATGTGCCTGGAGCAGAGCATGATCACAGAATGGG
Source organism: Dreissena polymorpha (assembly GCF_020536995.1). Classification (NCBI taxonomy): domain Eukaryota; kingdom Metazoa; phylum Mollusca; class Bivalvia; order Myida; family Dreissenidae; genus Dreissena; species Dreissena polymorpha. The sequence continues at coordinate 64,120,374 of NC_068361.1, forward strand.
ATTATAGCAACGAGCTATGTGCCTGGAGCCGACCATGATCACAGAATGGGATTATAGCAGTCATCCATGTTTACGAGTCTCGCTCTGGGAAAACGGGCTTTAATACATGTGCGTATAGTGTCGTCTCAGAGTTAGCCTGTGAAGTCCGTAAACGCCTATCAGGGACGACACTTTTCGCCTTGATTGTATTTTCTCTAAAAGGAGACTTCTTTTAAATGAAAAATAACATACAACCAGCAGACTGCACAGCCAAATCCGGCACGATACTTTAAGCACGTCTACTAAACCCCGTATTCCCAGATCAAGCTCCAATAAAATAAATGTGTTCTGCGGATCAAGTAAAGTGGAGCTGCGTTTGTCATGCCCCGCCTCATAAACCTGTAAACTATTCAAAATTAAATAGTTATCGTTTACTAACCTCTCTCATCCAATTATGAAATCATATCATAATCAACTATTATCGAATGAAGAAATGATACAGTTTTTAGTTCGCCTGTTAGCAAAGACGGCTTGAGATGGGCAGGAGCAGGGACTTCATTGCCCTCCCCCACCGCCACTGTAAAATTGATTGAAATTTGTATGTTTGTACTTGTACATGTATACTTATATGAGTTATTAATTCATTGAATTATAATAATACAGCAGTCCGCACAAGTAAATCAGAGACGACACATTTTGCCTGGTCTGGAAGTTTGCAAAGAAGACGACACTACATTTAAACAAAAATTTCCATAAACGCGGAAAGTGTCGTCCTTGATAAGCCTGTGTCCACTGAAAAGGCTAATCCGGGACGTCACTTATGGCACAGGTTCTTTCCAAGAACGTTACTCAATTATATTTTTAACGAACAATTAAAATATTCTCAAACAAAATTAGTACCTGGTCAGAGCAATATGCGACAAACTTTGACATAATCACGCCGTCGTCAACGTGCCCATTCGTCTGCTTGTAACGGAAGATTTCTCGCGCACGCGCAGAAAGAAGCGCCACCAGCGTTGCCTCGCTTGCGGTTCCCTGGAGATAATACCGACTACCAAAATAAATGAATGCATGTGCGAAAAGAGTCTCCCAAAATTAGACTGTGCAGTTGGTTAACAAGGCGAACACGATGGTTAAAAACAACAACAATACAAGTTTATGTCTCTTTTTTTCGAAAGTTATTATAGAAAGCAAGACAAAGATACACTGAAACGTATAGACCCTGACTACGTTCGTTTTACACTAATTGCATCTCTATGACGTCCATGGCTTACAACAAAATTAAGACAGTGTCAGTTTGTAGAAGTATGATTATCAACCACTTCCGTGGTCACAACTTACATGTTGTCATGTACGTCCATTGTTCGACGTCCGTCCAGATCTATCTTAATCTGCTTTATAAATGGCGCTATAGTATATATATATATATGACGTCACTAGTATGACGTCATTTCTCAGACATTTAACACCCTATAACTCGATCCCAATGTTTAGTCAGTCTTACACCACAGCCGATATATAGTCATTTATCGGTATGTCATCACTTGTGTAACATCATTCACTTAACAACATTCCTTATTTCAATGAAAAACGAGAGAAACATTTCATTTCATGACAAGTGAAAACATAAAAACCTAGATAATCACGACTTATTTCATCATTATGACGTAACTTGCTCACGGCATGACGTCATTAACGTAACGTTACCTGAATGACGCCACCCCCAGTTCCCCCTGAACACGCCAGGAAGCTCTCGGGCAGGTCCAGCATCTTTCCCAGCCAGTCTAGAACCACGACCTCTAGTTCTGTGCAAGCAGGGCTAGAAGCCTAAAACAGTATATATAGAACTGTATGTGGCATGTTTACTATTAGCCTGCATTTCCTTTTATAACGGTGTAAAGTTATATTCACAATATCATAAAACATGTACGTAAAATACTTCATAGAAGTTTGTTTTTACTTTCATGGTTGTTTTATTTCAGAAGAATAGTGTTTAATAATCTGCATGTACGTCCACGAACGAAGTTTGGATACTTTAACGGATGTCATTAACATAGAAAATAAAGAGCAAATAGCCCCAAAAAGATGCCTGTGAAAAACAATACACAAATATAAGTGTCCTTTTTAAATTGAGTTGAAGTTTCCTACATTTATGTTTTAGAGACTATTTGTAAGATATGACTCACACATTGCTTATGGGCTTTCATAGAAAGGGTGTGTTTAAAGTTTTCACAGTTATATGCAATGATCAACTAGATGACATGATTTCCATAAATCAAGACACAATGTCACATGTGCCTTTTAATTAGCTATTGAATAAACCTAAGCATCCACTAATAGCGAATAATATTGGAAATAAGATAGAACATTCTAATACTAAAGTTACTCTACCAATTAAGTTCCAGAAGTAAAGACCTTTTTTTTACAAAAGTTCGCCAATGAGGTCATTTCGTTTAAGAGCCTATCCAAAGGGTACATGGATCTCTGTTGGTGTAAAGCAAAAGTAAAAATCCAGCCACATTTCGATTTCAATCGAGCCGAGAATATCGTAATGAAAAGATCCCAGAATCGTCGACTTTTGTTACACTTGATATGTGTGGGCATATTGATTGTGATAGAACATACCCACGTGAATCCAATACAGCCAATGGCGTCCGAAAGAATATCAGCCACAATGGCCGGGTAGGAGTTGGCGGTCGGGAAGTAGGCGTGGAAGTGGGGCGAGTGCCAATGAGTGACCTGGCAATAAAGCGTTCATACGTTACACGTCGGAAAAATCAAACGACAAATTTATGCTTACCTGCGTTAAATGCATTATGGTGGTAAATTACGCTAATGTACTAGTACTCTTAAATGATGCGCACAATCCACTATTACTTCTGTACAGCTACATTCTTTACACAATATACACACGATAATGTAATATACATATATTTATTAAGGTAGTGGGTGCCTAATGGGTACTTTTCCAGAAATAAAATTTGTTATTATTTCCACATTGTAAATTGTATATCACAACAAAGCGCCCGTTTGCTTTAAAGCCATATGAAGACAAGCATTTTAACCGTCTGATGGTAGATATTTACGGCTGAAAAACAACAACAAGTCCATCTGGTCATTACAATATTTACAATGTCGGTAGAACAATCTTTCTTAGACAAACACACATTTACGAAATGAATGCCATACCAATATTTACTGGTTGGTAATTGGGGATATGGAAAGCTTACTATGAAATCTCACTTAAATAAAATAACATGTAGGTTCACTAACCCCTGGCATAATTACACGTTCAATGTCTTTGAAGATGTTTTCAAACGATTCGCCTTCCTCGGGCGCCTCTCCCGGTATGAGTTTCCGTAGGTAACCTGGTTCCACTTCCGGAAACACGCGTCGCTCGCGGATGTTCTCCAGATAGTCAGCCACATAGTCTATCATCTCCTTTCCGCGGCGGCGAAATTCTTCTGCATCCATGTCGGGTTCTGAAATTAAATTTTAACTAGAACTATCACTGAAGACGCTTTATACCCATACAGTTTGTTTTGTTACATGTTGAGCTGAAACACATAACTATGCCCTGCATAAGTGGGTAAATGGGCTTGAAATGCTTAAATTCAACATTACATATGTTTGACCCTGACTATGAATCGTTACCAGTGTGTTTTTATTCACAATCGGGTCCGGTAATCCGACCCATTCCAAATTGAAAAAAAGTTTATATTTTCCCCAAATTGGAGCTAAAAGTTCCCCTTTGAAGGTTTAAAAAACAACACTTTTCAGATCTCAATATTTTGTTAATATACCATCCATATAAGTTCAACCTTAGTAAATATAATATTGAAAACACTTGTATTCTCAATTTTGAAGCATTTTTTAGCAAAAGAACAACAATACTAATTTCACAATTTTAGTCAAAACGCCACAAAATTTCACAATCCAAAGGGACCCTGCCCCATTCCCAAAATGGTGTAAAAACACTGGTGACCTTGACCTTTGACGTATTTAACACTATACATTTTTTATTATGGCCTTAAATTGTGACATTGACAATTGACTGATTTTTAGCGACTCATCGTATCATTCTCTGGATTGCGAAATGTGAAGAAATATTAAAAACCCTACAAGGTTGTGAACAGTAATGAACCTCCGACAGACTCTTACATAGCCCCCTTTTGTTTGTGATCTTATTATATAAGAACCGGTGGGTACGACATATCGAACAACTTTTTTGTCAAATGCGTATGTTAATTTAACTTAATCTATCTGTTTTAATTAAATTGTGTCCAACTCGTTGGGGTTTTGGCAAGCCAAGGTTTTGCTTCGCCCGTTTTGATGCTGTTTACATAGATAGCATTGCCCCACGTTCGAAACCAGAGCTATAAATAGTGCGGTAATTTGATGTCAAAACTTCGTTGTAATGCATATTATTTAACCTATTTATTTTAGCTCGATAGCATCTAAAGCATAATGCTTATAGAAACGCTCCCTAAAGCCTAGTCCGTTTCCAGGGTAGAACCAGTACTTTTTATTTTTGCAGAGATCTTAAGAACGCTTCCACAGTGTGGATCGAAAACGCTTGACCTCCCGTTTAATATACGCATGCCCTACCCACTTAACCACGGCGTCATATTTATTGATTAGCCTTTAGAGCAGCTTATACGCAACGTACACCCAAGTGAAATTACACTCATTGAACGTTTGTGTGTACGTTCTTTTAGCTGCTGTATTAATATTTTGTGTTTTAATTAAAACATTGCCCAGGCTGTGGCGACAATTTACGCTCATGCATTAAACCCTGCGTTCCCAGAGAGAGACATATGTAGCATGTCTATCAGTAGTATCGGCCCTCTTATGTAGCATGTCTATCAGTAGTATCGGCCCTCTTATGTAGCATGTCTATCAGTAGTATCGGCCCTCTTATGTAGCATGTCTATCAGTAGTATCGGCCCTCTTATGTAGCATGTCTATCAGTAGTATCGGCCCTCTTATGTAGCATGTCTATCAGTAGTATCGGCCCTCTTATGTAGCATGTCTATCAGTAGTATCGGCCCTCTTATGTAGCATGTCTATCAGTAGTATCGGCTCTCTTAATGAATACATACGATTTTTGGAAGTGAACAAATACAAACCACGCATGTGTTATAAGTCAATCTGTAGTTACATGTTTATTCTTGGACATAACAGCGAAAACTGCATTTAAATCGGCATTGTTTTGACAAATACTGGCTAGACTTAGCTCCCTGTAGTAATATGTCTCACGTACAATGGTTCTCATAATATCGGCCCTTCTGATTGGCTGCTAAGATTTGTTACTATGCACATGTGTTTGTTCAAGAAATAGTATCTTAATGGGAAAACGAAACACTTGCTCATTTGGGTCTTAAATATTTTACATTTTATTGAAAAAAGCGGCATATAAAACATTTGATCAAGCTTCTGTTAATCCATAAACAAATAAACATAATTGTGTGTTACGTTATTTAAAAATCATAGCATCCCCCTGGAATAAAAATGACCTCCTTTTCAATGAAAACCGGAAATCATTAGATCGATCGTCGTAATAGTCATGGATAATCATTAAATACATTAAAACTTCTAAAAATTGAATAAAAACATTTATGTTCCAGCACTTCTTGACGGGTTTTCGTTAAAGTCACGATACAATGAAAATAAGGGATGTATACGTTCAGGGTTTTTTTCCACTTTTTGGGAAGATAGCCCATGGCTTTGGAATTGGGAATTTTATCGGCATTTTCATGAAATTGGGAACATTAATTCATTATCCTTTTTTTCCACACGAAAAGTCTACTAATTAGGGAAATACTAAATTTGATATAACACTTTATAATCATTAAAATTAAAAGAACAAAATCATAAAATACTTTGTTAGATGTAATTGAATTAAAATTGAGATAAAATACGCATAAGACACTTCTTTCTAAAAAAAAAAAAAAAAAAAATTTTTTTTTTTTTTTGGAAATTTGGAATTTTTTGCCACATTTTGGGAAAAAAAGTATACTTTTTTGGATTGGGAACATAGCCGAATTTCGGCTATAAAATCGGGTCAAAAAAACCCTTAAGTTTCTGACTGAATCGGATGCAATGTGTTAACTCGATATCGCACTAACTGGCCTTTATCCCGAGAGACATACACTTGGATACTTTTCTAACGCATCACTTAGTCATATCATTATAGCTCCCTTATTTTTGAACGGCTTGTGTTGAATTTTGGACCAAGAATTATTCAACACATTTCTGATAATTTCTGAAAATTTAATTGAAATTGAAAAACAACAAAATATAAAACTTAACAAATTAAAAACGTCATTTCAAAAGTCAAATTCGCAAACTCGTACAACGTTAAATAATAACAATGTGAAAAGTAAAACGCATAAACTTACATGTCTTAATAATTGACCGACTTGCAACATGCCGATTGAGCCGTTTCGCTCCTGAATATTCATACGAGCCATATTGTTTTTCTTTAATTAATGTTATGTTTTTCTTCTGTAAAAACTTATCTAGAATTATGAAATTAAAATTAAACTGGAATAACAATGAACATGTATATCGCCTTTTACTACACTTTGTGATTTTTCTAACGCAACACTTTTAAAACTTACATATCTCAGTAACGAGTAAATATTTTAATTTAAAATTGCACATGTGATCATTTGACTACAATATGTGCAAGCTAACGATACAATCATTCATTCGTGACGATCGGACGCTTTAGCAAGTGGGAAAGGTAGCCTGTAAAATGCAAAGTGCGCGATTGCGCTCCTGAATATTCATACGAGCTATATTGTTTTGTAAATTACTTTTATGTTTTCCTTGTGTAAGAACCCACTTTAAATAATTAAATTGAAATAAAACTAGAACTAAATCGCGTTTTACCATTTACACGTGCAACATATGGAACCACACCTCCCCCACATGCTAAAGCGTCCAATCGTCACGGATGAATGATTTTGTCGTGAGCTTGCATAGAAAGTAGTCAAATGATCGTATGTAAAATTTTAAATCAATATCTTTACTCGTAACTGAGATATTCAAGTTTGAAAAGTGATGCATTAGAAAAGTCCCAAAGTGTATGCACGAACAAAACCGAGCACGAATATAGGACATTTTCTATTCATGGAATTAATGCTAACAGAGTTCGTAAACATCAGGTGAGATTTAGACACCATGTGTTAATGTGAACGTTAACGAAGATATAAGATTGTTTATGTTTAGTTCATAAAGTTTCACTCATTCTGTCGAGCCTTCCTGACGGAAATTGTCGATGTATCACGATTAACAGTATCCCTCACAGGTGGTTAGCGTGTTGCTATGATATTAATTAGTGAACACATCATTTTGAATGATAAATAATCATATTATAAAGAAAAATCAACATTTCTGAAAAAAACATTCTCTATTAGATATATATATATAACAAGGTATTCAACTCAAAATCACCCGAAAACAGGGTGCATCGCTTTGAACAGTCATTACTTCATCAAGTGTGCAGCGATTTTCACGATCTCGGTCTTATTCAACACAGAAATTAATTTCCTTTCTGGAAATGTACATGTCTTGCAATATTTTTACAAATACTGTGTCAACTTTTAAAAAATAACACGATACACAACCCGCGTAACCCACTTGACATCGATCAGACAGGATCTAATACTGAAATATTCACGGAGCAAATGGCATTTTCCCTGCAAAGTTCACGGACCTCGATACCATAATTCAATAAAACGTTTGAAAAAACATTCTTACCGTGCTTGCCTTTACATTATTCATCAAAGGTAACCGTCCAGAGCCGTTTTAAACCTTTGTTTACATACATTTCAACTAACTGACATTATAAACACACGAGTGATTTCATTGGTCCAATGCGAAGGTGTGTCTTTACAACTGGAGATTTCATTCCTGAATCCTGTTTGTTGTCAAAAAATTACTACTGACGTTGACTTTTGTGGTCACGTGACAGTTTTTGTATATTCACTGTGAACGTTGTTAACGTTTATTCCAGGGTGATGCTTAGTTCTGGCTACCATAACTTTAAATGTCGCTTTTTATGATTTTTGACAGGCGCGACTTTATACCGGTATGTCAATACTATATAAAATGTACGCTGAAGTTTCTTTAACTAGGTGATGCTATGATTTTTATTACGGTACGTTACACACAGTTATGTTAAGTTTATTTATTGATTAATAGTAGCTTTATCAAATGTTTTATATGTCGCTAATTTTTTAATAAAATGTTAAAATATTTAAAGAACAACATGAGCAAAAGTTTTTGTTTTCCATTAAGTTACTTTTTTAGAACGATCACATGGGCATAGTAGTAACAAATCTTAGCAACCAATCAGAAGGGAAGATACAATGAGACAATTGTACAAGAAACAGATTACTTAAGGTTACAGTATACTAAATAACCGTTTCATGTAGTACTGTACTCTCTAAAAAAATATCATAGTTGATTCGAAGGCATGTTGTACACTTTTAACTAGTGTTCTGGCTTTATTGTTTGGAAAAAGTAGTAGGGCATGAATAGGTGCTCACTACTAAATCCCTAAAATATGATAAACTTTGAGACTAAAGGAAAACATTGCACTGAAAGAGGTTACATTCCACTATTAAACGGCCGGAAAAAAGTTGCAAAAACAGTTGATTTTGACTTTTGACAAATTCTTTCTTGGTTCGTACATGACATATCTTTTTTATTGCATGAATCGACTCCGCTTAGAATGGCCTTTAAGAAAAGGTATGGGTATGGGGGTCTCTATGTGCAAAATGTGGCATTTATTTTCGCTTAAAGATGTCGCTTTTACATTGACTAATATAGGGAAACTATTTAGTATATTGTGACCTTAAGGGAGCTAAGTCTAGCCAGTATTTTGTCAAAACATTGCCGATTCGGAGGCAGTTTTCGTTGTTAAGTCCAAGAATACACATTTAACTATAGATTGATATATAGCACATGCGTGTTTTTGTATTTGTTCTCTTCTAAAATTCGTATGTATTCATTAAGAGGGCCGATAAGTACTACGGATAGACGTGCCAACATTTAAACCTTCCAAATATAATCACCTACCTTGCTGCTAATTGTTCACAGCCAGATCGTAGTAACTTTTCCGTGCAAAAACAGGGAATCAGTTTAATTATACAATTATACACAACTCATACATGTTTATCAAGTGCACTTTTCGAGCCTCTATGATACGAATATGTTCGCTGTTATTGTTAAACTGCGTACTGTATATAAAGTAACAGGTTGTCACGTTGTGTTCCTAAACTAAATACTATAATACACGGGGTTGCAACACGTATTCGTTGTGTACACTGACCTGTGTAAAAGTAATCTAATAATGGTACAGCGTAAACACGGTAAAAATCTGAAGTTATCTATCATGTGTGAGCAACAATCCAGATAGCGTTTATTTATTTGTTGATTGTGTATCTGCTCGTTTATCGTATCATATAGGTTGGATTGCACTAACTTTTATTCCGATAGGCTCCCACTATAAAACTGTCAACATTCAAAGCTTTTTTCTTGCCTTTCATATACTAGTATATCAAATCAAATTTTGCAAACCTGAAGATGAAAATGTCTTGAAAGTATGCAATTAAAAAGATAAATTCTCGCCACTTTTAAGAAAATAAAATTTGTCCAAATATACCAACCTTATGAAAAACGAGTTCAGGCAGTAAGATTTCGACAAAAGAACAGTACTCAAAACACGAAATCCCAGATGGTCAACTTTTAACATAGTCCTCAATGAAACGCACCTAAACGTTATAGACACATAAAGGAAACAGTGAATAACCACAAAAGGCATGGGTATGATCGCAAAATGTTATTTTATAAATAAATAAAAGGAACTCTTTGGAAATATACACTACGGAGGGAAACAAAGTGATTGAGAAAAAATGCTTTCGTGAGGTAGGCTGCGCACTTCAGGTTATGATTTGAAAACCAATATTCAATTATTCATTTTTGTTGTTTACCTGTGTCAAACATAGAATTGTGAACAGTGTTCATGAAAATAATTTTCTGTATTGTCCCAAATGCTCTAACAGCAAGAAATATTATTTCGATGTATGTTTTTATTTGTTAAATACCGGTATCACTTTTTGCTTGTATAGGTCCCTGCTTTTTGCAACGCATAGGTCTACGCACAATGTTAAAACCTGTTTGCTTAACATAATGTAGCATAATTATGGCAAAATATCAAACCTTATGCAATGCTTCATTGATGAGAATCAATATTAATGTCTATGTTTGAGTAGTAATGAGTTATTTCCTTTTAAGGTTCTAACAGAAGACAGTTTGCAGACAAAACACGCTTGTACCAACCCGTTCTTAGTTTCTATGATATTTTTCCTAGAACCTAATCAGCATATAAACAATGAGTGAACTTACCATTCATCGATTATGCGGGCTTTAAACATGGTATTTTAAGAAATATTCCGCCCTCTCCACTCCAGTGCACTTATTTGAGACGTTTCTATTTTAGTGCTAAAACGTGCTTTTGGTGGGCAAATACAAATTTGTATTTTTTCTTCAATTATCTCACCCAGAGGTTTATGAAATACTGTTGAATCTGTTTTACGGAGTTAATGTACAAATGGAATAATGATGTTTTGTTTATTTCAATATACCCATAACACCATGTGTTTGAAAAAAAATCCGACACTCCGTCTGAAACTGTTAAAGTGGGTTTACAAACCTAACAAAAAAGACACACGTTCTCATAATTATCGATATTGCTCGATTAAAAAACAAAAAAATAAGTTAAAGTATATTTTACAAAATTATCGTCACATAAATTTGAATAATTGGATTTTCAAGGATAAGTCCAATATTAAATTAATAAGGTATAAATGAAAACTTGCTTTCAATCTTGTATAGCTATCATTTTGGTTTATACAAAATCGTCATTCCTCCGCGGATTTTTAAACATCAAATAAATACGCTACCTAATGGAGGTGTGTAAAGTGTCATATTATCGTATTAATAACGCTCATTGGGTCATTGTCTACCTGAAATGACCCACAAGTCACCCAGGGTGACTAGAAGCCGATTCTTGTCACCCTAGAGTGACTTCACGCCGATTCATGTCACTCTGTAGAGACATGAAGCCAATTCTAGTCACCCTGGATTGACTAGCGTCGGCTTGAAAAGAGTAGCGCATTGGGTCATTCTCGACCTGAACTGGCTTGAAGTCATCCGGGGGGTAACTAGAAGCCGATTCATGTCACCCTGGGGTGACTTCAAGCCGATTCATGTCACCCTGTGGTGACATGAAGCCGATTCTAGTCACCCGGGGGTGACTAGCGTCGGCTTGAAGTCATTCCAGGGTGACATGAATCGGCATCCAGTCACCCCCGGGCGACCTGTGGGCCATTTCACGTAACGCAGTGACCTTACCATTTATTTATAGTATGACACTTATTGGTAACAAATATTTCGTTATTCAGCCTGGTAACGTATTGTAAGCAATAGCGAGTGCGTCATGGTCAACTAAAGGGAGGGTCAATTAAAACATTTCATATACATGTAATGTATATGTGCCGCGCTCTGCTAAAAAGGGTTTAGTGCATGTGCGTTTTAAAGCAGTGATTTTTTTTGCTAAAAATTACCACCCATTTTCGGCTGCTTTCCAATCGCAAAAATCAACGTTTTTCCCAAAAAGCTGACCAAAATTTCCAAAAAAAGCCCATTTCCCAAAAAAAAATTTTTTTAAGAAAGAAGTCTCTTATGACTTATGATTTCTTATGAATTCTAGATCTCAACTTTTTATTTAAACATCCTGCAAAATATATAACTTTTATTTAGTCCTTTTTGTTGATAAATAATTCCCAAATTTGCCACTTTTATCAATTAAAACAATCTCAATTTGACCAGACTCCTTTTCCCAAAATGGCTAGAAAAACCCCTGTACATGCTCTTAAGAACAATTTTAATTCTGTTACTTATAATCATATTTAAAATGCTTATTTTTTCCCAATTTCATGGTTAATCGTGCTATTTTTTCCAATTTCATGGTTTATCGCGCTAATTTTCCCAATTCAAATGGAACAGGCTGTAACAAATAAAAAAAAAGATAACTGTAAAGTATCGTCCCAGATTAGGATGTGCAGTCTGCCTATGCTTATCAATCAGGGACGACACTTTCCGCGAACGAAAAATACAGTTAAGTTAAGCACACGCATTAAACCCCGTTTTCGCAGAGCGCGGCCCATATACAAGGGCTAGTATCACAGTTTAAGTTAATTATCTTAAACATTTTCTTTCTGATCTATACATGTTTTTTCTTCTTACTATTTTCTGTTTAGAAATAAAAGTGCTGACAGTTTCTTGTGTACATTTTAACGACGGACAGCTACTAGATTTCAAATAAACCAATTCGTTTTATGAAGTCACATTTTTATCACAATTTCACAAAGCTTTTGTAATTTTTAATATATACAGCAGAACAATTAAGCAAACCAGTCATAAAACATATAGTTTATGTGATATTCAATATGACTGTTGTTTGCAATAATAACATAAAAGACTAGCCTATTAAATTAAGTACAGTTTACAATACTTGTATATCATTCAGATATCAAATCATATATGTAGTAAAGAAGTAAAGAAATCTTACCTCGTTGATCAGATTTTCTACAGATGATAGTATTGCATAGGTCACTAGCTCGAATACAATTAATTTATCCAGAAACACAGTTGAATTAGACCAGTGTTATCACTGACTGACTATTGACGGCCGTCTTATCCACAGCCATACGTGTTTTCCACAACTTTATTTCTGTAAATCACTAAATCAACACTCAGGGTCTATTACTTTTACCGAACATGTGATGCATCCAATAAAAGCCAGTATTGGTTTTCTGCCGTCCTGCTGTATACAGAAAAAGGACCAAGTTCGATAATGCCATATTGGTGTGACATCGAAAATGCCACTTTGTAATAGTTGAATAAATATTGCCTTTCAACATATTGTCTCTGTTCTTCCCTAACTATCCTTGTGCATTACCAGTTGGCTATTGATTTTTGCTGACAGAGATCGATGTGATCTTGTTGGTAAACGATTCATGACTGCATTTTAAAGGCAGCTGTGCGGCGCTTTGAAAACTGAAGTTTAAGTTTTGTCATAAACTGAAAAAGGGGTCATAAAGATAAACTTAAAATGGGAACCCGTTTTACAAATTTTTAGTTGTTCGCTTGCGAACAACTAAGGTAAAGAACAAGTTTTGCAAGTCGGTCTTCCCTTAACTACGCTAAGAACGATAACCATCGTATCTACCTGTGCACAATGGTTAGCCTGTTTATACTTCACCACTCGTACACTGCAGAAAGTGAGTGTGTGTATGTAATTATAGTATTTAACAGTATGTGCGACGACATTGGCCAGTTTGTCATTGAAATTTGTACATATTGGCCGCGTTCAGGGAAAACGGGGCTTGATGCATTTCAAATAAGTGGTGTCCTGTGCACACTGATTAACCTGTGCAGTGCGCACAAGCTTATCAAGGACGACACTTTCTGATGTTATGATGTTTCTCGTTTAAAGAGAATCTCTGGTACTGGGATGACAATAATGCATATACATTAAGCCCTGCTTTTCCAAAATGAAGCTTAAATTATCTTTTCTATTAATAATTTGGAAAAAAGAGATAAAGTGATAATGACTCCAAAGTAACCTCGCTGACAAGTCAAATAAACAAAATAGCTTTTAAATCAAATAAACAACCAATAAGTTCTAAATGTTTACCGTGTGGCATTTTTAATAAACATCTAAAAGGGAACTTTTTACAGTTTTTCATTAAATGCTAAATATTGATAAATGTAAACATTGGATCTTAAAGCTCCATTAAAAAAAAAGAAACAAAAAAGTTACCCTCAACTGGGCTCGAACCACTGACTCATGGAATAAAAGTCTATCGTTTAGACCACTCGGCCAACCGTGCTCATACAATGAGAGTTGTATTTTATACTTTATATAAGCAATCCTCATAGTATGAACAAATATAGCGACAACAACAGAACTCTCTAAATTACTAAATCGTTTAATTTTGTCAATTTACCAAAACGTGAAAAGGGCACTTTAACGTCTTCAGACTTGCAAATTGAATGAGTCCAATACACTGTCAGATCTTACATCATGAATAACTGACAGGTTTAGTGGTTGCCGGTTAGCCTTGGGCCAGTAGATTTAAGCCCAGGAATCTCAATTTCAAACGTTGGTTACAGTTGGGCTAAAAAGCAGGGCAACTAGCTTTTTCAAAGCTTGAAACAACTCAATCCAATTAAACATAGAATACAAATTGGCGACTGTGGATCAATTATGCCTAGAAAATGATTCAATTCCGACTCACAACCATACATGATGCATTAAAAGTCTGTAATGTCGGCAAAATTGTTGCTTAATAATTTAAAGAAAATAAATTAAGTATTAAATACACATAATAAACATGTACATGATTCTAGGCTCGTTATTCTTTAACCAAAATTCTGAAGATTGTTTTCAGTGCAGCAACCAATCGCGAAAAAAAACAACATATTGTTGTTATTTTGTCTAAGTTATCTCTATAACACAAATATGAGGATAAACAGTTCACACACATCTCGACCTGTGCTTTAAGTCACACTCTTTATAAATTTAAATGGGTTGTGTTCATTTCAAATTAGCGATAAAAACATAATTTTGAAAACTGAGTTGCGTCTTAGATTATGATAAGCGAACAACTTCAGTACCTTCAGAGCTTTGATTTAATTTACGCTGTGTGGGGTTTATAGAGAAATATTAGTGATTATAAATTACTAAGTCGATTCCCAAAAGAGAAAAATAACAGTGAAGATTATCCTTTAAGTAAGTTACAATTCTTAAATGCGTTGTGTTGATTATTAAACGAAAACGTTTTGATAAGCGAGAGTCACAATTGGCTTACAATTCTTAACTACTAGTAATTGACGAGTGCTTATTGAAACGGTGTCTTATCGCCAACAACAGTTTTAAATGATCAACATATTGACGTCAGCCCTTTATTCCAGCAAAATTATACTGATAAACCCTTGTAAAATACATTACAGAAAAACTCGGAAAGTTTCAGAAGAGAATGTTTTTTTTTCAACCGCGCGTGTTCATATCGGGACCAATAAAACTAGTTGTTAGTCTGATCACTCGAGAAGTATAATCGATGAACTCACAAATGAAGATAACGGAAATGGACCTTTTCTTTATTTTTTCGTATGTCTGTCATCCTGAATATTATTTTGGATATCAGGTGATCACCCTTCTGGATGCGAGCATGTGCGTTTCTCATAGACCTCGTCACCTCCGTTGTGCCTTGCGGACACCCGTAAGCTCGTGTACGTGCTGTGACGTACTTTGAGGAAGGCATTCGAATAAAAGGTAGCGTAACAATATGAACACTGTGAACTGTTTTTTATGTTAACTATCCATGATTATATGCGCACGTTTTTCCCAGGACATTCAAAAAGAATCAGAAAACAAAATCAATGGACGGATGCATTATTGTCAAGTATCGTATTTTAAGTATCTACAGAGATAAGGTTGAAAGAACTTTCTAGCACTAATGGTTCAGATAAATACGCCGTTGATGGCACTGTTACATTACAGATAGAGTTGATTTTCATGTAAAACCATTAGCATGTAACTTGATAGTGCTTCTAAAAGAGTTCAGGGTTCGGCTTTATTGATGTATCAGTGTCACATGTGTAAAGCTTTGAATAACAGTTAAAATGACCCGAATGTGCATCCAATATAACCAAATGTATCGAAATATTTAAGCAGGTCTCATGTACCGCTAATGATAACTAATATTGTTGTGCGAGTGTGTGTCTGTGCGAGTGTTGCGAACATACGTTCGCGCGCGTGTATATGCATGCGGGTGTGTGTGTGTGTGTGTGTGTGTGTGTGTGTGTGTGTGTGTGTGTGTGTGTGTGTGTGTGTGTGTGTGTGTGTGTGTGTGTGTGTGTGTGTGTGTGTGTGTGTGTGTGTGTGTGTGTGTGTGTGTGTGTGTGTGTGTGTGTGTGTGTGTGTGTGTGTGTGTGTGTGTGTGTGTGCGTGTGTGCGTGCGTGCGTGCGTGCGTGCGTGCGTGCGTGCGTGCGTGCGTGCGTGCGTGCGTGCGTGCGTGTGTGTAATTACAACAAAATTGCATGCAAATACTGGATTTAGCAATTATTAAATGGTTATACAAATCCCTCGTTCGTACTTGTTTACCTTCACAACTACATGCAAACTATGGCATTACAGATGATGGTATGGATCGAAACGTGCATAAAATGGTTTGATAATAGTTTGAACGTTTTGTCAATACTTTTTTTCAAATACTTAAAACTTAAAGCTGCAAACGCGATTTAATTGTTTGTAATTTAAAGTGATTTTGATTTGATCACAAAATATATACTTGAAAACGGTGTGAATATTTTAGGCTTAATTGTCTAATATAACGTAAAACTGAAACATGCTACTATTCAAATGACCTATTTTTCACGCACTTTAAAGAAGGGGAAATCGGCCTTATAATCAAAGGTCAAAAAGTCACAATACATGTTTTTATGATGCAATTATTTATTTATTTTAATCGCAATTCTATACCTCAGCAGTGTCTTTGTTTTTAAATCCAATGAAATAATATGTACAATAATATATTGCGTGTCCAATTCGAAGTTACCAGTTTGGTGCTCTCTATTCTGAAATGTCTGACAACGTAATTTGCATTCCATTAATCGGATAGAAGCCCAAGAATGTAAATCACGTGATTTGAATTCTTGATTTCTATGAATACGACTGGCTTCGTTATGGAGTTCTGAGACACGTAGAATGACAATTGGCCAAGACGAGCATTAGAAATTAATTCGTTCCTTTGCTGGAGATCCTAAATTGACTGTCACAAGGGATTTGGCAAACATTATGCACTTGCGTTGCGAACATTAAGTTATGTTTGTGAAACGTGCCAACAGTAAAATATTACATCAGTACAACCGAATCGATTAAATTGTATTACACACGATTTTTGTGAAAAGCATACTAGAGACATCGGTCTTAGGTGGGGAAAAGGGTATTAGGCGCGGAAGAATTGCAATTCGACCTCCTTTTGATGGCGGGGAAAATGGCATTAAGGCCAGTTTGGAGGACATCCATGTCACCCCTGCTCATAGTGCGGTGTGGGACTGCATGCAACTCAAACTCCTGTTGTTGGTGGGGATATCGGCATTTAGGCCAGTGTGGGTGGGCATGTCAAACCCCACGAATATGACGCTTTATTGTTTGGTGTTTCGCCAACCCAAAATACATCTTATTTATATACAGGTATCGTTAACTATTTAAAATACATAACAATCTTATATACAGGTACCTTTAAAAACAGAACATTTATACTTTTCAAAGAGTCAAATTTAGTCATATTATATAATTATTTTAATTGTGAGAATTAGAGAATATTGGTAATTTTTTCATAAGAAATCAACATAAGACGCCTTTGTAACTCAGCTAAAAAAGTACCCGGCCATAATGTGGATTGAACGTGGGACCTACCGGTTCAGATGCCGACGCTCTAAAGCGTCGCTATAAAATCCGGCTCATAGCAGAGCATTATATGTGCTTCCCAAGCCTCATCCTACTACATATTTTCCGACTACTAGTATACTAAATATACCTATAAGCCATAGAGCAAGAGATTATGCATTAGGCATGCACAGTACACATGCCTCAATACAGTATATGTTATACTCACCTAGGGACGTTCCCGGAAGCACGTGAGTTTGGTAGGTTGACACCATACCGGAAAGGTGAGGTTTCCCACGAGTACTCGTGCCCCCTCCCCCACTCCCAATCCCTAATTAGTAACAAGTACCGGTAAGTAAGGTAGGAATGCGTGGACATATTCCTGATCCACGCATAATGCAGTCTCAGGAGCAGAATTAGTCTAGCTTATTAGAAGCGCAAAGAATTTAGAGATACTTTTATATGGGCTAAATTCTTTGGAACCAATATAAAAAGTAGCTTAATATTTGAGAGCGTCAACAAGTTGGACTAGAGCAGAATGGCTTCATAAACTTCAAAATACACTCTTACAAATGATCTAAATATCTTTTCATCTATATAGCAAGTCAAGTTCGTGAAACAAACTGATAAACTGTTTGAAATGTAAACGTCGACAAATCCTTGTCAACCATGTTTTATTTTGCAGTCACATTCAATGGTGGGAGTGTGTAATCCGATTTCCATCGGAAGATCAATATAAATATAACAAGGAGCGGTCAGAAGCCCTAGTAACCTATTGGCAACGTAATAATACAATTAATAACATAAACGACTTCCTGGTAGTGTATGATACATTATCTAAGTTTTCCTATTGTTGCCTGGATTTTCTGATGTCGAGAAATATAGCTTGCTTTTCTATTTACTTGTGTGTAACCTATGTACCATTTACTATACGGTATAGTGATTCAGAACCAAAACAAATATTATACTTCCGGCTGTCTCTTGATGTCATTTTTTAAAGAAGAAAACCCATCATCAAACGTTCGGCCTGCTTTATTATAGGAGATTTCTCTACAAGTTGCACCTGCGCATTTTTTAAGATTGCGTATACATCGAGTAAGCTTTTGTTCTTATAGACAAAACGTTCAAATTAGAAGTGGGTGGAGAAAATGTTTCACCATAAACTTCCGAAAACAGTCCTATAACGCTAAATTATTAGCTCATCTATTTTTTGAAAAAAAATTATGAGCTATTGTCATCACCTTGGCGTCGGCGTCGGCGTTGGCGTTGGCGTTGGCGTTGGCGTCGGCGTCCGGTTAAGTTTTGCGTTTAGGTCCACTTTTCTCAGAAAGTATCAATGCTATTGCATTCAAACTTGGTACACTTACTTACTATCATGAGGGGACTGGGCAGGCAAAGTTAGATAACTCTGGCGTGCATTTTGACAGAATTATGTGCCCTTTTTATACTTAAAAAATTGAAAATTTTGGTTAAGTTTTGCGTTTAGTTCCACTTTTCTCAGTAAGTATCAATGCTATTGCATTCAAACTTGGTACATTTACTTACTATCATGAGGGGACTGGGCAGGCAAAGTTAGATAACTCTGGCATGCATTTTGACAGAATTATGTTCCCTTTTTATACTTAGAAAATTGACAATTTTGGTTAAGTTTTGTGTTTAGGTCCATTTTTTTCCTTAAGCATCAAAGCTATTGCTTTCATACTTGCAACACTTACTAACTATCATAAGGGGACTGTGCAGGCAAAGTAATGTAACTCTGACTGGCATTTTGACAGAATTATGTGCCCTTTTTATACTTAGAAAATTGAAAATTTGATTAAGTTTTGTGTTTAGGTCCACTTTATTCCTACAGTATCAAAGCTATTGCTTTCATACTTGCAAGATTTATGAACTATCATAAGGGGACGGTGCAGGCAAAGTTATGTAACTCTGACTGGCATTTGGACGGAATTATGGGCCCTTTATACTTAGAAAATTGAAAATTTGGTTAAGATTTATGTTTTGGTCCACTTTACCCCTAAAGTATCATAGATATTGCTTTCATACTTGGAACACTCACAAACTATCATAAGGGTACAGTAAAAGGACAAGTTGCATAACTCTGGTTGTCATTGTTACGGAATTATGGCCCTTTTTTGACTTAGTAACTTTTAATATATGGTTAAATTTTGTGTTTCGATCCACTCGAAGTATCAAGGCTATTGCTTTCAAACTTCAAATACTTACATGCTATCATGAGGTTACTGTACCTGGCAACTTGAATTTTACTTTGACCTTTGAATGACCTTGACTCTCAAGGTCAAATTATTAAATTTTGCTAAAATTGCCATAACTTCTTTATTTATGATTAGATTTGATTGATACTTTGATGAAACTACTCTTACCTGACATACCACAATAGACTTCACCCAAACCATCCCCCGTGCCCTCCCCCCCCTCCCCCGTGCCCTCCCCCCCCCCCCCTAATTTTTTTTTTTTTTTTTTTTTTTTTTTAAGATCATCTCACAAATGACCACCACACCCTCACACTATACCCCCCCCCTACCCCCCCACCCCACCCCCCCCCCCAAATTTTTTTTTTGATTTTTTTTTTTTTTTTTTTTTAAGATCAACTCACAAATTATCACCACACCCTCACACTATACCCCCCCCCCCATTTTTTTTTAAAAACGGTTATGTTTCAAATACCGTCCAACCATCGCACCCAAACCCCTCCCCCCCCCCCCCCCCCCCCCCCCCCCCCCCCCCCCCCCCCGATTTTTTTTTTTTTTTTTTTCGCTTTTTTGGAAGATAATGTAATAAATGTCCACAACCCCACACTATACACCCCTCTTCACTCCACTTGTCCCTCCTTTGTGATTGAAAATGAGAGTCCCTTCACCTTTAAAAAGAAAATAGATGAGCGGTCTGCACCCGCAAGGCGGTGCTCTTGTTGTATTTATAATGGTTCGGTTAACTAACATATCACCTATTCATTTTAAATAGTCTGTTTTCAAAAAAAAATGTTTGCATTCAATTATTGTCAAAACCCAAATCACAATTGGCTAATAGTCCATATAGATGTACTCCCAGAGCCTTAGTGGTTTACAGTCAACTCGTACCTAAGTCAACTCGCACGTTGTTTGGTCAACTCGCACGGAAGTCAACTCGTACCTAAGTCAACTTGTACCTTATCCAAAGTATTTATGTTTTAATGGGTTCTAAATGAGTAATTTATGCATAAACACAAATGACAAACACTTTCAGAGTCTAGTTCAATACCTTTAATTGCAATATTTTCACAAAATAACACTTTTTTGCAAAATAATTTTTTAAGCAGTTACATTATAGGCACATTATAACAGACAGTAAAAGTATTTTTCAATATATTATTTTTTAACTATTATTTTAGTATTTACAGGGCTCAACATTAACCAAAAAACCAACTTGCCCTGCCGGGCAAGTACTTAGAAAATCTACTTGCCCTGAACGTAAAGCCACTTGCCCAAACATGAAATATCACATTAACTGTAAACCTCATATTTTTTAATAAAGATCGAAATGATACACCACAAAACCTTTTTAATTTTTGCACATTTAACAAAATGATCACAGCAATTAAAGTCTAAATAAAAGGCTCTTTGTTCTTTTTTGCACTTGCCTGGGCGGGCAACTAGATTTTAAAATCACTTGCCCGGACCCAACTTTTACTTGCCAGGGGCAATAGGACAACCATTAATGTTGAGCCCTGATTTAGTTCAATATTTACACACATTATCAAAGCTTTACAATATGTACAGAAGTAGACATACATCTATATACTTTTATTTTAATATAAATTTCAATATTTACACACATAATCAAAGCTTTACAATATGTACACAAGTAGACATACATCTATATACTTTTATTTTATAGGAAAAAAACATATGACAATAATGTCAACGTGAGTACAAATATGTAAAGCTTAGTATCATATAAACCGCGCATATATGATTATCATACCTACATCAGGGTTCGACATTAACTTTTTTTTACAGCAAGACCGTCGGACCAGTTCCTCTTAAAATGTACAAGCCCGAACCAGATGTCTACTAGACCATAAATGACATAGCAAATGAAAACAATTGTGTCATGTAACTGTTTAATCAGGATTTATCAGTAAATAATCAGTGAACACCAGATTTTTTATGCATAGAGTAAAACAATAAAATAACCTTTTTTTTGCTTTTCTTCATCAGATTCAAGCCATGGGAATTGCCTCGATTTTCCATCTAGGATACAATTGACGTTTTCTTGTTTCTTCATATTTACGTTTCGTGTCAGTTAAGCGTCAAATTCTTTTTTATTTTAATACTGATTTGTGGGACAAAAATCCGAACTTGAACAAAGCCACCCTTTAAATTATATTATATCAGGGCCCTCAATCCATTTTAGGGGAAGCGGGTCGCTACCCATAGCAGGGGGAATTTTCGCGGCGTTTCCCTTTTTGGGGGATTTTTAACGTACTCTCTAATTATTACATTTGTACATGTTTGCACTATATACATTGCTTATTTCATAATTTAGTATGTTTGACAAGATAAAGTTAAAATACAATTGAGATATAATAATCATGAGACATCTATCTATATAAAAAAAAAAAAATAATTTATTTTTAAGGGGGAATTTTTCCCCAAAAAAGGGGAAAAAAGTATACTTTTCAGGGGGTGGGGAATGCGGCCGAATTTCGGCTGTGGATTTGACAGATTGAGGGCCCTGTATATTGTCTGCTTCGCAAAAATGTTAACATTGACGATAACGATTTTCGATAGAAGTCGTAAAATCATGCTCTACTGTTTAACGACACTGCAGAAAATCATTAATATTCATGACAACTTGACCAATTGAAACAATCAATTTCTGCAGGAAGCTCTCCTTTGCATCTAAAAATAGCAATGAATCATGTAAATGCTCCGCGTTTATTAGATATACTAGTTTTGTTTTAATGTAAATAACGTATACAAGAGTAATTTTACACATTAAAAGTAAAGGTTTTCACAGCAGTTTTTTTAACCAGGTTTTCCGAAGGAAAAAACTGGTTATTAGATTGGCGAATGCGGGCGGGCTGGCTGGCTGGCGGGCTGGCGGAATAAGCTTGTCCGGGCCATAACTATGTCGTTCATTGTCAGATTTTAAAATCATTTGGCACATTTGTTCACCATCATTGGACGGTGTGTCGCGCGAAATAATTACGTCGATATCTCCAAGGTCAAGGTCACACTTTGAGTTCAAAGGTCAAAAATGGCCATAAATGAGCTTGTCCGAGCCATAACTATGTCGTTCATCGTCAGATTTTAAAATCATTTGTCACATTTGTTCACCATCATTGGACGGTGTGTCGCGCGAAATAATTACGTCGATATCTCCAAGGTCAAGGTCACACTTTGAGTTCAAAGGTCAAAAATGGCCATAAATGAGCTTGTCCTGGCCATAACTATGTCATTCATTGTGAGATTTTAAAATCATTTGGCACATTTGTTCACCATCATGGGACGGTGTGTCCCACGAAAGAATCACGTCAATATCTCCAATGTCAAGGTCGCCACGACTAAAAATAGATTTAAAAAAAAAAAAAAATTACAAAGGGGGTTAATTTTTTTTGGTCATTTCAAAAGTTCAGTTTGAGTTTTCTCCCTTTATCAGATTTTTTTTTCACAATGAAAACCTGGTTTTGTGACAATTTTGTCCCTTGTTTTATAGTTATATGAATCAGTATAGATTTTTTTTAATTTATGTACGACCAGTCGGACAAGCTAGCCCGCAGTTTTACTAGCCCGACCACCGATCTTACTAGACAATGTCTGTCGGACGTGCCTTAGTGTCGAACCCTGTACATTTATCTAAACATGGTTGTACGAAGAAATGGTTAATTTTACAATGATAATAAATCATGATACAATTTTTAAATTATCAAATGTGCATTGAGTTAATACTTTAATAAAAGTGTCCAACATTTAAATTTGAACATGAGTTACGGTTCTACATTAATTAATTAAATATTAAATTGCATAGCACGAAAAAATAAAATATTTATTTAATAAATCCATACTACAGCCTTATCTTTAGGCAACCCCTATCAGTAATAGCCGATAATCAGTACCCTCATCAGTTCTGAATGACTGACAGATTAGCTGTTTATTGTAATTTTAGTGGTGCGAAATAGGATATGGTGTTTTCAGGTATTGTTACTTCGTTGACTGATTAGGTGACAGATGTTTTATTATTACCTTTCCCATTTAAAAATTAACATAGTAACGTATGAAAGTTTCAGAGTCTTTCATAGCTTATTAAAAAGTAAAAAATATAAGCTTACATAAAATTTATAACAATTAAATAGAAATTAGAATACAAATAAATAAAATAAATAAAAAACAAAAAATATGAACGCGGCAATAGAGCTCTACGTAATCTTTTCACTATTATAAATCAATCCGAATTCTCAACACGCAAACAATTAAACTTATTTGAAAAATCTTAAAAGTCAACAAATCTTCAAATCGAAGCCTGCATTATACACGCTATTCAGAATTGCAAATTACATAATATTCCGCTATTGGTTAAATATACTTGGATCGAGTGATAACAGAATCACAAAAACAAACATTCATCTACAATACAATTAATTAACGTTTATTACATAAATTCAAGCAAAGCTGGTATATTGAGATAACTACTTGACTTAATACCAAATTAGAAATAAGAAATACAAAACATCACTAACACGATTTCGATTATCGTCACATAAATTAGAAATCTAAAGAGGTTATAATAACATAATACGCAAAAATAGAAAATGTGTTGTGACAAACATTAAAGTATCACTGATTAATTATCATACCAATTAAGTTTCACTAATTAATGTTTTGCCATTTAAATTATTGTTTGTTGTATATAAGACCTTTCACACCTCTTACACACATTCATATAACCCATGAAAAACACCGACCACATGTGTATAAGAGCCATTAAATGTGACAACCGTATATTCAGATTATTAAAAAAGGACATAATTTCTATTATTAATACTTATAATCTACTTATAAACTACTGATCATTTTATCCTACATCTATTCATCTATTTCTATAAAAAAAAAATTGGGGGGGGGGTGCGAGTTGACTTCAAAAAGTGCGAGTTGACCAGAAATGCCGTGCGAGTTGACCAAAAAATGTGCGAGTTGACTTACATGTAGGTACGAGTTGACCGGCACCCGCCTTAGTAGTTGCAATAATTCAACTCTCAGCTTTATAGCCCAATGGGCTGCTGAGAGTTGCAATGCGCTCTCTCTTGTTCATGGGTGCAAAATGTTATCAACAATGCAATTGTTAAGGAACACTGAAACTGCAAGAACTTATAAAAGTTTACATGTCTAAACCACAAACTCATCCAAATGGTACCATTAAAGCAAGAAATAATTGTTTTTTATTGACTTAGTTTTTCTTTCATACGCTGTATCTGCCATATTGGAAAATTGACCCACTATTGGTAAGGTCGCAGTACACCAATATTTTGCACGTCGGGTTATGTGTTGGAGCCTATTAAAGTCGATAACGATGTGGTATTCGATACAGAATACACTGATTCAAATTTAAACATAAACATGTCAGCGAGAAAAGTGTATTGAAACATCGTTGTGTTTTTATAGGGTACATGCAAAGGATAAAATCCGTAGGTTGCCATTCAGGTAAATTTAACATGTTTATGAAGTTTATTCATTATTTTCCTCAATTTGTCTCGAACGACGTCTGTTAAGTTATGCGCACAAAATCTGTGCGCAGATTTGCTCTTGTCTTTATGAACGAATGAATATGGACTCCCAGAGCCGCCATAGCAAAAATTGTCAAAGGCTCTGGGAGTCCGTTTATATGGACTAAGAGCCTTAGATAATTTTTGCTTTGGCGGCTCTGGGAGTACATATGCACCCCTTCATAAACACAATTACAGTTCTGCGCACGGATTTCATTTGCATTACTAAACAGACATCATTTGTTACCAATTAAGGAAAGCTATGAATAAACTTCAAAATAATATCAGTCTCAGCCAAACATGGCTGGACCGACGGACCAGGGCCCTCTCTACACTTTCGGGCCAGGGTCCTTAGAGGGGGGAATTTCACGTCGTTTTGAGCGAAAAGGGGAATTTTAGATCTTTTCACCAACCATTCAACACCTAAAATTGCTATATTTTAAGTGATTTACATAAATATACATTTAATCAAAGGTTAGTAGCACGATACCAGCTGGCAACATAGGTATAAAAGAAAAAAAAAAGAAAGAAAAACATATATTTTTTTTGGAGGGGGGATTTTTTAGCTAAAATAGGGGAAAAAAGTATACTTTTTTATGGGGGAAGCTGCCGATATTCGGCGGTTAAAAGTGCTAAACGAGGGGCCCTGCGGACATGTCCTGCAAAATTTGGTAAGGTCTGGCCTGACGGTCAAATTTACAGGACCAATTGTCCAGTAAAAAAAGAGAACAAATTTGTCAGTTTGACCGTTGTATAGGTTTGTTTACGGCTCTAAAAGTTTTCTGATTTGCAAAATAGCGATAGCGTCTTTATACACGTGCTTTTCCGTACCAACGCTCTTTCTGCTGACGGAATTTTCCGAGGGAACCTGATTGGTCCATTTCTTACAAATGCCGGTCAGGACAGGCCGAATTCATGACAGCCTAGTTGCTTGCAGTGTTTTTTTCGTTCGAATTTGGGTCCGGTAAGGGGACCCATTCCCAAAGGAAAAAAGTATATATTTTTCCCAAATGGGACCTAAAAATTCCCAATTAAAATAAAAAAAATTAATAAGTCTTAAGATGTTAATTATCTCATAGTCAATCTCTAGAAGTTGAACCTTACACAATATAATATTGAATTCACTATTGTTATCCATTTCAAAGTATTTGTAATCATGAAATCAATAACATTAATTTCCCAAATTTAATCAAAAGAATGCGATATTTCCAAATTTAAAGGGACCCGGCATTGTCATTGGAACCATTATTATCTTCGCTGTCGATGTCCATGCGTTTAAAAGGCTTGTCGTCATTTATCGAGGCCGTCTTCGGTTTAGGCAGTATTTACCAGACTCCTATCTAACATGGGTGCTAAGCGTCTGACAGGAACGAGAAGCGTTGCTTAGGTAAACAAGAATGTTCTTATGATATTGCAAAGGAGTGATTCCCGGCAGAAAAAGGCCAGCCACATCTGATTTTTCAGAAAAAAAGGGGAAATGGCAAAAGTACGAAGAGAAAAGACCTGAACGGAAATTTTGTGACAGTTGGAAGTTGGGCCGGGAAGAAGAAACTAAGGTGATTAAGTGCACGTTGTGTTTAGATTTTTATAAGAGCGGTGATGCGCAGAAATCTGACAATGCTACTTTTAAGTTTCGCGGTCAAAACACATTTATTGATGGTTTTCGGAACATTAAAATTTCGGCTGTAACAGAACATGTAAGTTCAAAATCCCACTGGAGAGCCAGTGATGTTTTAAAGGCAGCCAATTCCAGCACTGTAGAGGTCACAAAAAGCCAAGCCGGCCAAGCACTTCTATCACTGAAAGGTGCAGAGCGTCATAGGTTAGCACATTTATTTCGCAATGCGCACTATGTTGCCAAATCAAACAAGTCAATATTAAAGTGACTATCATAAGTTCTCTTAACTTGACAAGGGGAAGGGACTGGATATTGGCAGTACCTATTTGAATGACAAAGCAGCACTGAAATTCATTTTATCGATAAAAGAATGAAATATGTAATATCAATAAAATAGGTATTCACGAAATATTTTGTACAGTAAACATCTAACATCATTTATGCTTACAGAATTGTTAAATAATTCATAGTGTTAGGGTTACAAATTGTGTGAAACTTTCTGCATCATCGCCGCTTTAAACATTTTTTAAATTGAAGTTTTGCCTGTTTTTTCTGTATTAAAACCATATGTTTCACTTATAAACAGGTTCTTTGGTTTGAATGTGCTCTGATGGGGATGCAAAAATGATTGGAATCAAATCTGGATTGGCTGCTCTTCTTCATAAGGAAGTTGGTGAGGAGTTTCTGAACATCCATTGTCTGGCACACAGACTTGAACTAGCAGTACAAGATGTATTTAAGACTGTTACATTGTATGACAAATTGATGACACTTTTATTTGGCCTGAACTATTTCTACATGAAACACAACAACAAAAATAAAAAAGGGTTGCTCACATCAATGTCAGCACTAAATGTCAAAGGCCTCCTACCACCGAAGGTCAAAGGAACACGATGGCTATCTCACATACCGGTATACGATGCATTGACCAGTCTCATGAGAGCTCATGAAGCCTATGCAGCCCATCTATCAACGCTCTCTAATTCGCTCCCAAAGGCTGGTGGCTTTGCAAAGCTGCTAAAGGACAAAAACTTGATGGCTTTTGCCAATTTTGTGCAGGTATCTTTTATTTTGTTTTCATTGTGGATATTTTTTGAGGAAGGCATATAACTATAGAAACTAGAATATGTGTACATGTAACAGTGTGGAATATGTTTCAGTTCATAGTATTTCATCTATTCCACATATTAAATAATTTAAATTTAATAATTTAAACAATAAATTGATATTTTATTGTGAACAACTTGAATTCAGGAACTTTTAAAGCGGCTTATGCCACCGTCAAGAAGCTACAGAGCAAGAACTTTACTCAGGCAGACAGCATGATCTGGGTAGAAACAACAGCAGATCTCATAGATGAAGTGGATGAAGGGTATATTTTTTATGTAAAATACTAGTAATATATTTATGATGAAATTAATGTTTAATTACTGGTATTTATTAATATCAATGAATACTGGTAACTTAATGTGAATTATAACACCCATAAATTGATACTGTTATATGTAATCTTAAATAAATATTATGTTGAATTAACATTACCCACTTAACTTGAACTAAATTAATTATTGTGACAGTGAGTAATTTTTATGTCCCCCACCACTATAGTGGGGGACATATTATTTTTGCTCTGTCTGTTGGTCTGTTTTTTTGCCCAAACTTTAACATTTTGCCATAACTTTTGCAATAATGAAGATAGCAACTTCATATTTGGCATGCATGTGTATCTCATGGAGCTGCACATTTTGAGTGGTGAAAGGTCAAGGTCATCCTTCAAGGTCAAAGGTCAATTATATATTTTTTTAATCAAAGTGGCGCAGAAGGGGACATAGTGTTTCTGACAAACACATTTCTTGTTTATTATTTAAATGCAAAAGAAGGCTTAATAGTAACTAATAGCAACATTTATACAGAACATGTGAAACCATGATTACTCTGCTGGCCACTGGAAAGCTAGGCAATACAGAACTGAAAGGACGTACACCCAGTCTGTCATACGCAGATGGCATAAAAACACGTGTGGCTGAAGCTTTGCGCAGTCGCTTTGACCTAAGCAACAACAGCAAATCTGTTGTGAATGGCACTCGGACGTTAAGTCTAAGTACATGGCCTGTCGCAGTTAAAAACAACATGCGAGGTTGTTGAAAAAGTTCAATTGAGAGTTACAAGTTAATCTTATTTTAGTGAGCTTTATAGTGGGCATATAGTGATCGGACTGTCCGTCTGTCCGTCCGTCTGTTCGTCGGTCTGTCTGTCCGTCTTTCCGTCACACTTTGCCTTTAGGTTTCGAAAAATGCTCATAACTTCTATGTCCCTTGAGATATAACCTTCATATTCGGTATGCATGTGTATATGGACAAGGCCTTTCCATAGGCACAAATTTGTTTACCCCTGTGACCTTGACTTTGAACTTAGAGTCCACGTTTAGGTTTCGAAATCTGCGTTTAGGTTTCGAAAAATGCTCATAAGTTCTCTGTCCCTTGAGATATAACCATATAACCTTCATATTTGGTATGCATGAGTATATGGAAAAGGCCTTTCCATACGCACAAATAATTTTACCCCTGTGACCTTGACCTTGAACTTAGGGTCCCCGTTTAGGTTTCGAAATCTGCGTTTAGGTTTTGAAAAATGCTCATAACTTCTATGTCCCTTGAGATATAACCTTCATATTTGGTATGCATATGTATATGGACAAGGCCTTTCCATACGCACAAAAATTTTGACCCCTGTAACCTTGACCTTGAAGTTAGGGTCCGCGAAATCTGCGTTTAGGTTTTGAAAAATGCTCATAACTTCTATGTCCCTTGAATTATATATAACCTTCATATTTGGTATGCATGTGTATATGGACAAGGCTTTTCCATACGCACACAAATTTTGACCCCTGTGACCTTGACCTTGAACTTAGGGTCTGCGTTTAGGTTTCAAAATCTGCGTTTAGGTTTCGAAAAAAGCTCAGAACTTCTATCAAGCGTTTATAGGGGGCATAAGTCATCCTATGGTGACAGCTCTTGTTTGTTTCAGTTTATGCTTTTGTGTTGCAAATTCCATTTCCCTTCTGATTAATTCATTTTGCAGTTCAGAGTTCAGTTGTGTCAAAAGTTCCATTTGCCTGCTGAATAGTTTGTTTGCTGTTGTGTTAGAAGTCACTATAATAATTATATTATAATATATTGTTAATCTTCAAGATTTCAATGTCAGAAATTCACATTTTTATGCCTCACATTTTTAATTTATGTACCTGTTTTAAATTAAAGTTTCTTAATTTTTTAGCATGTACTATTATGTCATGTAATTCAGGGCAGTGGAAGAGATCAACTTTGCCTGCCAGTATATCCTCGCGAGGATATCATTACAATCATTATTGCAATGCTGTGTGTTTGCATAAAACTACCATAAAGCCTATATAATAATGTATAATGGAAAATTTATACTTGTATAAGTTAAGTGTTTAATATTATTTACAGACTTTGGTGATGACAGTGTGCAGGCCATCGTTTCTGCCTTTCCGGTAACCCTTAGCTGAGAAGGTTTCATTGGTGATGACTGAGTGGAAGACTCTAAAGATGCTGCTTGCTAAAAAGTACTTACTGAAAATGTAAAGAATGGTTATATGTTATAACTAGTAAATAATACTGCAATTTACAATATTTCATTTAAAATATAATGTGACATGAAAATGAAATTAAATTTTATATGCATTAAACTGGTTATATTTGGAACTCAATAAAAAGTAACTAATATTAGATACACATCAAAGATACCTTAACCGATGTGCCCTGTATTGTCATTAAAATTAAAGCGAACGCTAAACTTAAATCTTATGTTAATATTTATGTGACACAAGTTCACGAAGAAATAAAAATGGCTTTGAACTGAGGATTAGTAAAGTTCAGAATATCAATAAGATCTATGTATTCAACAACTTTTGTACAGGCATGGTGTGAAGCTCACTGACATGACATGGGATTTGGTGTTCGAGGTGGACTTCCCTAATATCAACCTCATCATTGACCTGGTGCAGAGCCTCCCCCCTACAAGTGTGTCCTGTGAGACCAGTTTCTCTCAAATGAAGTTGACCAAAACTGCACGCAGGTTAAATTTCAAGGACACAACGTTGAACAGAATCATGCAGGCAAAGTTGTTGTCACCAGATGTTGGTGGCTTTGATCCCAACCCAGCAATTGATTATTGGCTGGTAAACACATATGCTAACAATTTATTTTAATATTTTAATTATATTTTATATATAAACTGAAAAACGTTAACTTCAATGATTATTATTCATAAAAATTACATTTAAACATATTTCCATTCTTCAGTGTGTAGCAGAGAGACCACATGGAAATAGGCGACTAAATTATGTTGCAAGATTAATCCCCAGGAAAGTGTCGCGTCTACCATTCATGATGATGAGGTTGAGATACAAGACGACGATGAACAAAATATATCTCAAAGTCTTGATACTGACATTGACATTTTTAACACAATTTACTGTGATAATGTGTATGAGGATGATTGCAGTGCGGATTTTTAAAATGAAAAAGAAAATGAAACCCTGTTAAAATCTTTTTGTACAGAGTGCAATTAGAATGATTGATGACAAAATATATATTTACTGTTAACATGTGTTCATAATTTTTTAGCTCATCTATTTTTTGAAAAAAAATTATGAGCTATTGTCATCACCTTGGCGTCGGCGTTGGCGTTGGCGTCCGGTTAAGTTTTGCGTTTAGGTCCACTTTTCTCAGAAAGTATCAATGCTATTGCATTCAAACTTGGTACACTTACTTACTATCATGAGGGGACTGGGCAGGCAAAGTTAGATAACTCTGGCGTGCATTTTGACAGAATTATGTGCCCTTTTTATACTTAGAAAATTGAAAATTTTGGTTAAGTTTTGTGTTTAGGTCCATTTTATTCCTTAAGCATCAAAGCTATTGCTTTCATACTTGCAACACTTACTAACTTTCATAAGGGGACTGTGCAGGCAAAGTAATGTAACTCTGACTGGCATTTTGACAGAATTATGTGCTCTTTTTATACTTAGAAAATTGAAAATTTGATTAAGTTTTGTGTTTAGGTCCACTTTATTCCTACAGTATCAAAGCTATTGCTTTCATACTTGCAACACTTATTAACTATCATAAGAGGACCGTGCAGGCAAAGTTATGTAACTCTGACTGGCATTTGGACGGAATTATGGGCCCTTTATACTTAGAAAATTTAAAATTTGGTTAAGATTTATGTTTTGGTCCACTTTACCCCTAAAGTATCATAGATATTGCTTTCATACTTGGAACACTCAAAAACTATCATAAGGGTACAGTAAAAGGGCAAGTTGCATAACTCTGGTTGTCATTGTTACGGAATTATGGCCCTTTTTTGACTTAGTAACTTTTAATATATGGTTAAATTTTGTGTTTCGATCCACTTTACTTCTTAAGTATCAAGGCTATTGCTTTCAAACTTCAAATAATTTCATGCTATCATGAGGTTACTGTACCTGGCAAGTTGAATTTTACCTTGACCTTTGAATGACCTTGACTCTCAAGGTAAAATTATTAAATTTTGCTAAAATTGCCATAACTTCTTTATTTATGATTAGATTTGATTGATACTTTGACAAAACTACTCTTACCTGACATACCACAATATACTCCACCCAAACCGTCCCCCGTGCCCTCCCCCCCCCCTCCCCCCCACCTCCCCCCTCCCCCCCCCTATTTTTTTTTTTTTTTAAGATCATCTCACAAATGACCACCACACCCTCACACTATAACCCCACCCCCCCACCCCCATTTTTTTTTTTTAATTTTTTTTTTTTTTTTTCTTTTTTTTAAGATCACCCCTCCCTCCTTTGTGATTGAAAATGAGAGTCCCTTCACCTTTAAAAAGAAAATAGATGAGCGGTCTGCACCCGCAAGGCGGTGCTCTTGTTTAAATATGTTTTAACTAAACAAAACTAGTACCATGTATGGCGTGTATTATTATTTAACGTCAGATACAAATGTGTGGCGTTGAAATCAATAGCTTTTTAATAATTTGTCATTTTTTATCATAAACACCTTGATCCCAGCAATGAAACCAAGTTATTAGCCGGATTTTTTTCGAAAAAATCTCGGCTTATAGATTGATGTTGTCGGGCGGGCGGGGGGCGCGGGCGGGCGGGCGGGGTGGCGGCGTGCTCGAAAATGTTAAAGTTCTTATTTCATGGTATAACTTTGGTATGCTTGGACCTAGAGTCTTCAAACTTGACATGAAGGTTGGCCAGGATTAACAGATGACCACTGGTCATTTCAAGGTCATTCATTTGAAGGTCAAGGTCACTGTGACCTTCAATATAAAAAATGTTAAAGTTGTTATAACTTTGGTATGCTTGGACCTAGAGTCTTGAAACTTGACATGAAGGTTGGCCATAACTAGTTAGTAACCACTGGTCATTTCAAGGTCATTCATTTGAAGGTCAAGGTCACTGTGACCTTGAATGTAAAAATGTTAAAGTTCTTATTTCATGGTATAACTTTGGTATGCTTGGACCTAGAGTCTTCAAACTTGACATGAAGGTTGGCCAGGATTAACAGATGACCACTGGTCATTTCAAGGTCATTCATTTGAAGGTGAAGGTCACTGTGACCTTCAATATAAAAATGTTAAAGTTGTTATAACTTTGGTATGCTTGGACCTAGAGTCTTGAAACTTGACATGAAGGTTGGCCAGAACTAGTAAGTAACCACTGGACATTTCAAGGTCATTCATTTGAAGGTCAAGGTCACTGTGACCTTGAATGTAAAAATGTTAAAGTTGTTATAACTTTGGTATGCTTGGACCTAGAGTCTTGAAACTTGACATGAAGGTTGGCCAGAACTAGTAAGTAACCACTGGACATTTCAAGGTCATTCATTTGAAGGTCAAGGTCACTGTGACCTTGAATGTAAAAATGTTAAAGTTCTTATTTCATGTTATAACTTTGGTATGCTTGTACCTAGAGTCTTCAAACTTGAAATAAAGATTGGCCAGTACTAGAAGATGACCACTGGTCATTTCAATGTCATTCATTTGAAGGTCAAGGTCACTGTGACCTTAAATGTTAAAATGTTAAAATTGTTATAACTTTGGTATGCTTGGACATAGAGTCTTCAAACTTGACATGAAGGTTTGCAAGCACACTTAGATGACCACTGGTCATTTCAAGGTCATTCATTCTAAGGTCAAGGTCACTGTGACCTTGAATGTAAAAATGTTAAAGTTCTTATAACTTAGGTAGGTAAAAATGTTAAAGTTCTTATTCCATGTTATAACTTTGGTATGCTTGTACCTAGAGTCTTCAAACTTGACATAAAGGTTGGCCAGTACTAGAAGATCACCACTGCTCATTTCAATGTCATTCATTTGAAGGTCAAGGTCACTGTGACCTTCAATGTTAAAATGTTAAAATTGTTATAACT
This sequence comes from Dreissena polymorpha, assembly GCF_020536995.1. Taxonomy (NCBI): domain Eukaryota; kingdom Metazoa; phylum Mollusca; class Bivalvia; order Myida; family Dreissenidae; genus Dreissena; species Dreissena polymorpha. The sequence goes on from NC_068361.1 coordinate 64,154,721, forward strand.
TTGGTATGCTTGGACCTAGAATCTCAAACTTGACGTAAAGGTTTGCAAGCACACTTAGATGACCACTGGTCATTTCAAGGTCATTCATTTCAATGTCATTCATTTGAAGGTCAAGGTCACTGTGAACTTAAATGTTAAAATGTTAAAATTGATGTACTTACATTTCATTTTGACCTTTGAACAATATTTCAGTAATTTAAGTATTGCATTGACAAAAACACGAAAGGTACTTTCCTGTCATTTAAATCAAAAATCCGGCTTCAATGCGGTCATCTCCGACCGCGGAACTCTTGTTTTACTATTATATTCTGTAGCCGGTTGGTCCTGTAAAAAAAGAGGAGGTCCTGTATTTTTTCCCATTTTACAGTACCTACTGTCCTGTAAAAATTTACCTAGTTTGGATTTGACTGCATATTTAATTTACCTGAATGGGAGCCTACGGAGGTTATCCTTTGCATGCATCCTATAAAACACCTGACGATGTTTCAACACGCTATTTTTGCTGAGATGTTCATTTTGAAATTTGGAACAGTGTAAATATTCAACACCTGTTAGACAACGTTATTGACTTAGCTTACATCAAATATCACTATGTGCAAAAGATTGCCGTTATGCGACCTAAGCAATAGCGACACTTTATGTCAGCAACATAACCACAGTTTCCCAATATGGTGGATAGATCATACAAAAGAATAACAAATAATAAAAACTAAAAATCAATTATTTCTTGCTTTAATGGTAGTTTTTGGTACCACTTATATGAGTTTGTGCTTTAGACAGGTAAATGATAAGTTTTTTGCAGTATTTGTGTTACTTAGCATTTTCGGTGGTGATCAAATTTTGCACATGTAGACAAAAGAGGGCGCATTAAAACTCTGAGCAACCCTTTGGGTTATAAAGCTGAGAGCTGATTTATTGCAACTAACGTATAGGTGTGATTCCAAACAGGAAACATTTCGCACCTTTGATTGTCACCTCTGTGCAACATAAAAACAACCTTCAAGTTGTTTTATTTTAAGATTATTTATTCAGGTTAAATGTTTCCTTTGCATGCATTTCAAGCGATTTCAAGATTTATTTCTGGATCGTCAGATAGACATTCAGTTGATCTTTCTCCTGATGGGTTATGTTAAAAGTCCTATCTTCTACTTCATCTGAACGAGAATCCGCTGAGAGTTCAGACAATATAAAATTGTTGTTTGTAGCCTCTGGTATCTCCAGTACCTCTGGTGAAACACCCATAGGACCCGCTAATTGATAGTTTGCAAGACTCTAGTAAAGCATAAGCTTTCTAAAAAAAATGACCACCAACATTTTATTATTTCTTAATTTAGTAAATTGTATTATTGTTCATTCATGATTAAAATTATTTTTAAATGTTATACATACACATGATGCATAAAATTAAAATAACAGCACTGAATGTTTTATATTTAAATTAATGAACGTAATGAATTATGCACACATATTTTCATAATAACAAGAAACTATTTTTTTATTATATAATTATAATTATAATTGTTAACACTGTTGTAATTTACTAATACAACATTAATATACTTTCCGTTATTATTCACTCCTATGTGGTATTATTCACTCCTATGTGGTATTATTCACTCCTATGTGGTATTATTCACACCTATCTGCCTGCTATATGTTATCAGAGGGACAAGGTGTTTACCCATTTTGAACAAAAATATCAGTGGCACAAACTGGTATGGCTTGAACCATCCATAAACCTCACAATTATCAGTATGATAATTTCTAGTCATTCATATCAACTTCATTAAAAAGGCAGAGGGGAGAGAAGGCATTTAGGCTCTTTGTTTATCAACATTGTCACTGTTAAACACAGAACTTGAATAAAGATAAATTACCAGAAACAATACCTTGATGATTCTTTGGTCATTCCTTTTATTCAGCATTTAAATCCACTCTCCACATTTATTTTGGTACTTCTGACACCATTTTAGAAAACATGGGGGGAAAATTGCACTCCTTGTATACAATGTATGGCCTGCTACTAATTCACTTGCATGACTGCATACATAATGAATATATAATTATTGTGTTTGTTTACTTTCAGTGCCAATAACATATGATGCTGATCACATGGTGAAACAACATATAAAATAGATGTTTACTCAACACAGCAATAATGTCAGGTATGCTGTTGGCTTATATATCCAATAAAATTGCAGGCATATGAATAATGATTAGCTTTACAAACCCAATTGAATTTAAGACCGACTATTGTATATGAAATATATATAGTGGAGCTATCCTACTCACCCCGGCGTCGGCATGAGCGTTGGAACGCCAAAGTTTGCGTACCACCGAAAATATTCCCTTGACATATTGCTTTTATATTTTGCATACCGGGTGCTTCTTTACCAACATGACACCAATCTATAAACAAGAGCAAACAACTGTATCAAGGATTTTGTAAGAATTATGGCCCTTTTTCCACTTAGAATATGCATATTTAATATTGATAAATCTATGTTAAAGTTTGCGTACCACCTCAAATACTTTTAGCTTGACTATTATATATGAAATTGCTTTCATACTTGCAACACTTACTATCATGATGGGACTGTGCAGGCAAAGTTATGTAACTCTGACTGGCATTTTGACAGAATTATAAACCCTTTTGTTTTACACTTAGATAATTGAACATTTGGTTAGGTTTTGTGTTTATCGCAAGGGGACTGTACAGGGCAAGTTGCATAACTCTGGTTGGCATTTTACTGGAATTATGGTCCTTTTTTGTCTTAGTAACTTTGAATATTTTGTTTATGTGCCAGCAATTCAGAATAAATAAATTATGCTTAAATTGCCATAACTTCTTTATTTATGATCAGATTTGATTCATACTTTGACAAAGCAACACTTACCTGACATACCACAATGGACTCCACCCAACCCACGCCCCTACCCAGAACCCCCCCCCCCCCAAAAAAAAAAAAAATAATAATTTTTTTTTTTATTTTTTTTTTTTATTTTTTTTTTATTTTTGAAAGATCATCTAATGAATAAACACACCCCCACATTATACCCCCCTCTCTACCCCCACCCCATCCCCCTTTACAAATATTTAATAGATTGTATAAAATATACCTGAACTCAGAATTGTCTATAAAGTACAACTTCTTTAAAACATAAGCGATCAATATGTTTCAATTATGGTCCTCTTGCACTTAGTATATGACTATATTACCTTGACCTAATTGAATATGAACAATTTCCCCATGATGGCTTACGTTATACTGTCAAGGACTCAAATAGTCGAGCGCGCTGTCTTCTGACAGCTCTTGTTTATTGTCTGGAATCTAAATGATTAGTTGTAAGTAATAAAATGATTGTTATTGTTACTTACGTTATAGCATAAATGAAATAAGAAAAATTAACTTTCAGAAAATTTTCTGTGAACAGTCATTCCTTAAACCATTTCTAAAGCAATCAAAACAAAATAAAATAGAAGTAATAAATATCCATAGCAAGTTTTATTTTGATGTGTAAATAATAAAACCTTATATAAAAGTTGTCTTTCTTTCTACAAGGGAAGCAAATAATGTGCGATATGTCAATTTGGATGTCTTTGATAATAAATTATTCAATGTGCACATAACTGTGTTGTTCATATAAAAGACTAAAAATGGGCTCATACTCTTGTTATTAATGGGTGTAGATGTGTCATTAGTATAAGTCAAATACTGAAATCCTTGTTTATTTCATACTTAAGAAATTAAATACTAGTAACTTCCAATATCTTTAGGCGAGTCAGAATCTTCTTCAAGCTCTACGGACATGTCAGTACCTTCTACTTCTCATGGGGTGGATAAGGCGTACCTGCAAGAAAAACTCATTGATGCTCAAGCAAAGTTTGAGAAATCATGTCAACAGATTGTGCTATTGGACCAGAAAATCAAGGACCTGGAGGTGCGTTACAAACGCGCAGTGAAACACAAGAGAAACTCTGACCGGTACAACTTGCGGCTTAGACTTTCCGTAGTGACAGGCATTAAGATGATGTACCATCATTTTGCGAGTACCAAAGCGGACGAGCTTCATCGATTACACCGGCTGCGACATTCTGCAGTGCGAGGAATGCAGGCTGCTACTGCGGACCCTAGCTCTGACACGAGGGAAGCAGCCTAGTGTAGTGTGGTGTGCATAGTAGTTATCATTTAATATGTAGCGTTCTGAGAAAACTGGGCTTAAGGCATGTGCGTAAAGTGTCGTCCCTGATTAGCCTGTGTAGTCCACACGGGCTAATCAGGGACGACACTTTCAGCTTTTATGGTTTTAGTTTCAAGGAAGTCCCTCCTTAACTGAAAATCAAGTTAAGGCGGAAAGTGTGGTCCCTGATTAAACTTTGCGGACTGCACAGGCTAATCTGAGATGACACTTTACGCACATGCATTAAGCCCAGTTTTCTCAGAACAAGGCTCAAATAATTAAGATGAATTAAACAAGCCAGTACAATTTATGTCGTTCAAGAGGCATGCCTTTTGTTTGTATTACACCTTACACTTTGTTAAATGCACCTGTGGTTTTTGTTTTGAGTGAAATTCTCTCTGAGGTAATTACATAATTGACATGAAAATGCCAATAATGATATTGATTGTAACCTGGGATGTGTTTTTCTGTTTGCAATTTCTATCATTTTTCCACCTGGCTGGTGATTAATACGGTATTAGCACTTTTAACCATGCACTGGTACATTTTAAAAAAGCTGGCTCAGTTTCTAGCTTATTTTCAAGTCTTTATATGAATAGTTTTGCTTTTATGTAGAAGATTGTGATGTCAATGACAATATTGAATTATTTGTCTGTGTTTTTTTAAAGAAATGCTGCCAGTTTAGAGCACCTATTTATTGAATATGGTTTTGCATAGGGCATGGATAATCAACATTTTAATATAAGGCTAAACATTTTAAATTCTAAGTGTCATGGAAGAATTTATAAGGTTAGTTATGTTTTCTTATTTTTTTTATGTATAACATTCACTTGCGTTGTACTATTTCAAAATATTTTCAGACATTCAGAAAAAATTAGTTCAAAAGTAAGCCAGCCAAGATTTTTACATGTGTGTCTGTGCAATTATCTTTATATGAGCCGTGCTCTGTGAAAATGGGGTTTAATGAATGTGCAAAAAGTGTCACCACAGATCAGCCTGTGCAGTTCGCACAGGCTAATCAGGGACGACACTTTCCGCTTTTATGATATTTTTAGTTTCAACAAAGTTTCTTCTTAGCAAAAGTCTATTTTTTTCTGAAATTTTTGTCTCTGATTAGCCTGTGCGGACTGCACAGGCTAATCTGGGAAGACAATTTACGCTTATGCATTAAACCCCCTTTTTCACAGAGCACAGCTCATATATATTTATGTTATATGTATAGGGTATTTTGTTACAGTATCGTATAGTGTAATGCATGGATGCCAGTTTGTCGGAGCTTGTTCATTGTGTAAATGACCCACTACTTTATTGTGTGAACAAAATCATAATTGTATTTCAATTTCAATCCGCCCAAAATGATATTAATATGTCAGTACTCTGTTGGTATCTACATGTATTGTTGTTTTACTGTCAATTTATTGTGCAACATCATTGAGGTCCAATTTAAAGCAAATAAGACATACGATGTTTTTCTATTCATATATAATAATGAACACATATAATTGCGTACCAGGCTTATCATTTGCTGCCCATTTTTATGTGTTTTCCTTACTTGATATTGGTGTACGTTTCTTTAACTATAAGCATATACTATAGCTAGGAATGTATGTTACATTAAACATAGTATGAGACAGTTTACTATCTCATTGATATTGGAGTATTTTAGCATGTGGTGTTGCTATGTTAAACATTATTAATCAATTATTTAACAAACATTTAGATCAATACATAACTGATACTAATCATATTGTTTTTTAATTTAAACTTGTGGGACCTGCCTTTTTCAACAATTCACTAACTAATCTTAATATTTCATACTGTTATCTACAAAATTGTAAAGAAGTTGTTTCTAGTGGATTTACTCTGAATGTTTGTGTAGACATTTGGTGATCTATAAAAACAGCAATTTGCTAAAGTTTTTCTTAAAAATTTGATATTTTATTACCTGATACTCATATGTAAAACAAATTGTTATTCACAGTATGCTGTGAATCTATATGAATTTTTTTGTGGTAATTGAAGTATCATTTTGTTTCATTTACATGCCCCCCCATTTCCCTTTTGTTTTAGAAGTTATCATATACATGTAAGTCATAGACTTAAACACTGTTGTGTTCGTTTATCATTTAAAAAAAAAGAGAAATCTTTATTGTTTCGAATATGTGATTCCTGTTTCTTAAAAGTTTACCTGTTTATCATTGTGTAACTTCTTGTTATTACAAAAACACAAACTAGTTAGCTCAGTGTTGTGGAACATTTTCTTTCATGCCTCTTTATGCTATGGGGATGATAATGGCAGATGGGCTTATAGTGTTACCCCGTTTGAGTGGGCGTGAATTGTTTTTGTGGGACATTGTGTGTCTTGCTCGAAGCTTTATAATGCATAATGTGGAATCTTGGAGTTTTTACATGTTCATAGTCACAATGGTCACTTGAAGTTTTTCCATTTATATGTTTTTAGTAAAAGTACATGTTTGTGTCTGGCCCATAACTTTGTTGTTTAATCATGGGATTTTACAACAAATTGGCACAAATGATGTTGCAATTGACACTATGTCGCACACTTAAAGGTCAAGGTCACAATAAACACTTGAATTGTGGGCAAATTCCTTATTTTGCCAATAACTTTGTGGGATTTAGAAATAATTGGCACCTTTACTGATATTCATTTCTTGATGTTACATGCAACAACCATGTAGTTTCCCTACAGGTCAAGGGAACAGTGGACACTTAAGGTTTAGTATGTTCCTATATGTTCGTATGACAGTAAATTCACTTTCTTCCTAGTTCATTGGCATTTTTTCCGTCATTTCAAGGTGACATTCTTTACGCACCAACTATGGTGCTTGCTCAAAGGTCAATGTCACATACAAGAATTGTGGATTGATTTGATTTAGTTAACATTAAATTTCGTTAATTTGCGTTTGTGTTTTCGGGTCTTACATTCTTGGATTTTTATGCCCCTAGATCAAATGATCAGGGGGGTATATTGTTTTTGGCCTGTCTGTCTGTCTGTCATTGTATGTGTGTGTCTGTCCCAAAGCTTTAACCTTGCTCATAAAATGATAACTTATGGGTCTATGTTCTTTAAACTTTACATGTGCATACATCTCATTGAGATCTACAATCAAACATGGTTTGAGGTCACTAGGTCAAAGGTCAATGTCACTGACCTTTACATTTTAAATATAACCTTTTTCTAAAAAAGCTGCCGTGGGACTTCAAAGCGCTGTAGGGGGCATTGTGTTTCACAAACACAGCTCTGGTTGTTATAATGTCTGATGTAAGATGTGGACGAAAACGTTCTTACATTTGATTTTGTTGTTGATTGCACCAATGAAAATCCACAAAAATGTTTGTCACACAAATAATATTGTTAGTGAAATAGGCTTTATGTGGCGTTTCAGTTACAAAGGACTGGCATATACATTATGTATTAATTTCCCATTATGTGTCCAGGGAAATATAGTCTTGGCACCAGTGTCCTTTGGAAGATTTCTAGTTGTGGGTATAATGCATGTGGGTAAAGTGTCGTCCAAGATTTGCCTGTTCAGTCTGCACAGGTAAATCAGGGACGACACTTTCCGCTCGTATTGTATTTTTCATTTACAGAAAGTCTAAGGCAAAAAGTGTTGTCCCTGATTAGCCTTTACAGACTGAACAGGCAAATCTGGGACGACACTTTACGCCCATGCATTAAACCCCCTTTTCACAGAGCACGACTCACATTTATTAATTTCACATGATATGTGGAATGCACAGTAAGAACACTTTCATGTTATAAGTTATTAACAAATATGTCCATTTTAATGAAGACTAAATTCATTTATTTGTAAAATTGAATGCAATATTAGTTTCCATTCTGATTTCTATATGTTATTGAGAGTTAATGTATGTGGGTTATATATGTATCATCCAAATAACCTTCTGTTATTTGAAAATTAAACATGAAATAAATTGTAATTAATTGTGTTTCCTGTAAACCTTATTTTTTCAAAATATTTGATTAAATTATATTAAGATAAATGATTTTATTTGATTACATTGTAATTAACTTAAATGATTTTATTTGATTAAATTTTAATTTACCGAAATGATTTTGCAAATTAGATCAAAACATAAATTGTAACAGAGGGAGTGATGAGCTTTAGTTATTATGTACAGATTGTGTTATCAAAGTGATAATACTTGTTCAATGCAATATTTCTAAATGTTAATAATACACAAAATTATTTAAAACATTTACTGTATTTTGTGTTGTATTGTTAATTGTATTGTAGAATTCTCATTTCAAATTGTTCATGAATCTTGTTATAGTATGGATAAATATCCATTATTATTTGATGTAAATCTGATGTTAATAAATTGAACGACAATAAATTATTGCGTAGTGAAGTTTCTCTCTTAGACTGCTTTACGATATACATGTATCTGCATCAGTATCTGCAATAATGCAATCCAGAAGCTGTTATACATGTTTCTGCACCCATATCTGCAATAATGCAATCCAGAAGCTGTTATACATGTATCTGCACCCGTATCTGCAATGACGCAATCCAGAAACTGTTATACATGTATCTGCACCCGTATCTGCAATCACGCAATCCAGAAACTGTTATACATGTATCTGCACCCGTATCTGCAATGACGCAATCCAGAAACTGTTATACATGTATCTGCCCCCGTATCTGCAATCACGCAATCCAGAAACTGTTATACATGTATCTGCACCCGAATCTGCAATGACGCAATCCAGAAACTGTTATACATGTATCTGCACCCGTATCTGCAATCACGCAATCCAGAAACTGTTATAAATGTATCTGCACCCGTATCTGCAATGACGCAATCCAGAAGCTGTTATACATGTATATGCACCCGTATCTGCAATCACGCAATCCAGAAGCTGTTACACGTGTATATGCACCCGTATCTGCAATCACACAATCCAGAAGCTGTTATACATGTATCTGCACCCGTATCTGCAATGACGCAATCCAGAAGCTGTAATACATGTATCTGCACCCGTATCTGCAATCAGGCAATCCAGAAGCTGTTATACATGTATCTGCACCCGTATCTGCAATGAAGCAATCCAGAAGCTGTTATACATGTATCTGCACCCATATCTGCAATGACGCAATCCAGAAGCTGTTATACATGTATCTGCACCTGTATCTGCATTGAAGCAATCCAGAAGCTGTTATACATGTATCTGCACCCATATCTGCAATGAAGAAATCCAGAAGCTGTTATACATGTATATGCACCCGTATCTGCAATCACACAATCCAGAAACTGTTTTACATATATCTGCACCTGTATCTGCAATGACGCAATCCAGAAGCTGTCATACATGTATCTGCACCCGAATCTGCAATGAAGCAATCCAGAAGCTGTTATACGTGTATCTGCACCCGTATCTGAAATGACGCAATCCAGAAGCTATTAAACAGGTATCTGCAACCGAATCTGCAATGGCGCAATCCAGAAGCTGTTATACATGTATATGCACCTGTATCTGCAATGACGCAGTTCAGAAGATGTTATACATGTATGTGCACCCGTATCTGCAATGACGCAATCCATAAGCTGTTATACATGTATCTGCACCCTTATCTGAAATGACACAATTCAGAAGCTGTTATACATGTATCTGCTACCGTATATGCAATTACGCAATCCAGAAGCTGTTATACATGTATCTGCACCCGTATCTGCAATGATGCAATTCAGAAGCTGTTGTACATGTATCTGCACCCGTATCTGCAATGACGCAATCCAGAAGCTGTTATACATGTATCTGCACCCGTATCTGCAATGAAGCAATCCAGAAGCTGTTATAAATGTATCTTCACCCGTATCTGCAATTAAGCAATCCAGAAACTGTTATACATGTATCTGCGCCCGTATCTGCAATGAAGTAATCCAGAAACTGTTATACATGTATCTGCACCCGTATCTGCAATGACGCTATTCAGAAGCTGTTATACATGTATCTGCAATGACGCAATCCAGAAGCTGTAATACATGTATCTGCACCCATATCTGCAATCACGCAATTCAGAAGCTGTTATACATGTATCTGCACCCGTATCTGCAATCACGCTATCCAGAAGCTGCTATACATGTATCTGCACCCATATCTGCAATGACGCAATCCAGAAGCTGTTATACATGTATCTGCAATGACGCTATCCAGAAGCTGTTATACATGTATCTGCACCCGTATCTGCAATGACACAATCAAGAAGCTGTTATACATGTATCTGCACCCGTATCTGCAATGACGCAATTCAGAAGCTGTTATACATGTATCTGCACCCGTATCTGCAATGACGCAATCTAGATGCTGTTATACATGTATCTGCAGCCGTATCTGCAATGACGCTATCCAGAAGCCGTTATACATGTATCTGCACCCGTATCTGCAATGACGCAATCTAGAAGCTGTTATACATGTATCTGCACCCGTATCTGCAATGACGCTTTCCAGACGCTGTTATACATGTATCTGCACCCGTATTTGCAATGACGTTATCCAGACGCTGTAATACATGTATCTGCACCCGTATCTGCAATGACGCAATCTCGAAGCTGTTATACATGTAAATGCACCCGTATCAGCAATGACGCTATCCAGACGCTGTTATAAATGTATCTGCTCCTGTATCTGCAATGACGCTATCCAGACGTGGTTATACATGTATCTGCACCCGTATGTGCAATGACGCAATCAAGACGCTGTTATACATGTATCTGCACCCGTATCTGCCATCACGCAATCCAGAAGCTGTTATACATGTATCTGCACCCGTATCTGCAATGACGCAATCTAGAAGCTGTTATACATGTATCTGCACCCGTATCTGCAATGACGCTTTCCAGACTCTGTTATACATGTATCTGCACCCGTATTTGCAATGACGTTATCCAGACGCTGTAATACATGTATCTGCACCCGTATCTGCAATGACGCAATCTCGAAGCTGTTATACATGTAAATGCACCCGTATCAGCAATGACGCTATCCAGTCGCTGTTATAAATGTATCTGCTCCCGTATCTGCAATGACGCTATCCAGACGTGGTTATACATGTATCTGCACCCGTATGTGCAATGACGCAATCAAGACGCTGTTATACATGTATCTGCACCCGTATCTGCAATCAGGCAATCCAGAAGCTGTTATACATGTATCTGCACCCGTATCTGCAATGACGCAATCCAGAGGCTGTTATACATGTATTTGCACCCGTATCTGCCATCACGCAATCCAGAAGCTGTTATACATGTATCTGCATCCGTATCTGCAACGACGCTATCCAGAAGCTGTTATACATGTATCTGCATCCGTATCTGCAATGACGCTATCTAGAAGCTGTTATACATGTATCTGCACCTGTATGTGCAATCACGCAATCCTGAAGCTGTTATACATGTATCTGCATCCGTATCTGCAATGACGCAATCCAGAAGCTGTTATACATGTATCTGCATCCGTATCTGCATTGACGCTATCCAGAAGCTGTTATACATGTATCTGCATCCGTATCTGTAATGACGCTATCCAAAAGCTGTTATACATGTATCTGCATCCGTATCTGCAATGACGCAATCCAGAAGCTGTTATACATGTATCTGCATCCGTATCTGCAATGACGCTATCCAGAAGCTGTTGTACATGTATCTGCATCCGTATCTGCAATGACGCTATCCAGAAGCTGTTATACATGTATCTGCATCCGTATCTGCAATAAAGCAATCCAGAAGCTGTTATACATGAATCTGCACCCGTATCTGCAGTTACGCAATCCAGAAGCTGTAATACATGAATCTGCATCCGTATCTGCAGTCACGCAATCCAGAAGCTGTTATACATGAATCTGCACCCGTATCTGCAGTCACGCAATCCAGAAGCTGTTATACACGAATCTGCACCCGTATCTGCAGTCACGCAATCCAGAAGCTGTTATACATGAATCTGTACCCGTATCTGCAGTCACGCAATCCAGAAGCTGTTATACATGTATCCACACCCGTATCTGCAGTCACGCAATCCAGAAGCTGTTATACATGTATCCACACCCGTATCTGCAGTCACGCAATCCAGAAGCTGTTATACCTGTATCCACATTAACTATTGAACGAAAATGAGCCACGCTCTGAGAAAACAGAGTTTATCAATGTGCGTAAAGTGTCAAACCAGAGGAGCCTGTGCAGTCCGCACAGGCTAATCAGGGACTTTACGACTAAACTGGATTTTCGTATACAAGAGACATCCTTTTAACAAACAATTCCGCTAAAGCGGAAAGTGTCGTCCCTGATTAGCCTTTGCGAACTGCACAGGCTAATCTGGGACGACACTTTACGCACATGCATTATGCCCAGTTTTCTCAGAACAAGACACAATTATTTCCATGTACCTCAACAGCAACACAAGTGATTATATAAACCTCGCGAGTAATTTTCAAGATGTTACGCTCTTAACAGGCCATTTAAATCATGCCTTATTGCAACGTTTGATTTGACTAAAATTCCTACATTTGCTACAATTTACCATATGCATACAATCGTGTTATTCAATACAATAAGTTACTTGTACTATACTTAGACGCCATGTAGCAATATTCAAAAGAAAATCGCTTACTGGTTGATTTATTGTGGAAGGTTTCTCGGATGTTTTTTTCGGCATAGCTGTTTAACGTCACTTTTGACCTTAGGTGACCTTTAGGTTACATTCATAAAAATGCCCGCGGCTACCCACGAATGAATACAATTCATTTAGTCCATTGGCTGATTTGAGAATACCACCAGAACACTGGAAACATGACCGCGTATTTCTAACACTGTTTTACTGCGTGTTCAGCATGAAACAATTTTATCTCTTATGAAAAGGCATGATAGATAGAACAGTTTTACACTCAACTCTTCACATCAATACAATTTGTGCGTAGATTCTAGTCCTTCGTCAGTTCGCGGTTAGTGTGTGTGAATGTCAGAGTTTATATACAGGTCATCGCTGGGTCTTCACGACTACCTTATGTGCTGACCGGAGTTCGCGGCCAGTAAAATAATCGTTATATAATAAAGAGGCTATAGCGTGAACTAGGTGAACTGGAATTTTCTTAGACCAGAAAGATGTTAAATGAAGATATACAGCGATATAATTATGGTATGTCAATAATAGATTCTTAATGTGTTTTCAACAATACCATGATAAATATTATTTTTAATTAATTTAACAAGAATTATTCCACCATATTGACTAATGTATTAAGCATGAGCGCGATGATTCTCGATACTGTTAATACTCGAATCAAATAGCAATGCCCGACAAACCACTAAAACAGGTTTGTTCGAAGAACGCGCGTATAAATATTTAAATTATGTGCGGATACTTCGCGTGTGGCCGGTTGACTCATATGTTTTTTTATTTCACTTCCATTATTCTGTTGGTTTTCTGTTTTGTGTCTATAGGTTTATTACCAGCAATATGTAATAATGTAAAATAAGCCGCAAAAACTCCGCGTAACATCCCGTACTGCGTGTGATGCAGCTAAGAACTGCACAGAAAAAGACATTCGCTATCCTTGATCTCATTCATTGAACTCTTTACCTTTCATAAACTCCTACCAAACTCAACGCCGTATATCTTTTTTTTTTTTTTAAATATTTCTTGATTTTGCTAATAGGGATTGCAGACACATGGAAAATATGAAACTTTTGTAAACTTACTTGGTTTCTTGTAATTGAGCAATCTTTTTTTTCTATGGGGTGAAATAAAATACTAGTGGGTCGTAGTGCTACTAATCGTTTAAGTGCCATTCTTCTAACATTTCCCAATTAATAAAAAAAACAATCTGCGTTACTTACGTGTATCTTACTACATGAATACAAAATATGAAAGGATTGAAAGCGCTTATAATGTATAATTAAGTTCTACAGATTTTGATGCATTTTGAGTATATTGAGTTTGTGTATTTAGTGTGTACCGTGCGAATAGATGTTTCATTCGTTCAATGCACTTTTAAATATAACTAAATGAATTTCTAGCAAGCAACCCATTTTCAGCAAAATACACGTAAATTTTCGTAGAACTGATTAATATTAAAATGCATCGTACTGTTATCGTTCGAGTTTGGTTTATAATTGGTTTAGGTCTAATGTATTTGATCACCATAAACTTACTGAAACAATGGCTTAATCCGCATTCAGACCGGGGGCGTTCTCAATAAGGTGATGGGTTTGATCCCTAATCAGGGAGCTTTCAGACCGGGGGCGTTTTCAATAAGGTGATGGGTTTGATCCCTACTCAGGGAGCATCCATTAGGTGTTCATCAACTATTGCGCGTTCTTAAGTTGTTAAAGTTGATCCTAACATGGGGCTAGTTCTAAAGGTGTGGGCTTTGATCTTAAACCATTTATACCTAGTGGACTCCCCCATTCTTCTTAATTGGATCAATTTATTTCTTAAATTAGGGATGTCTAGTATATTTCCTTCTATATTTAGAATATTTCTCACAGAAATTCCTTTAAGTAAACAGCGCAGACCCTGATGAGACGCCGCATCATGCGGCGTCTCATCTGGGTCTACGCTGTTTGCCAAGGCCTTTTTTCTAGACGCTAGGCATAAATGGGTTAATCATTGACCTATCTCCAGTTGATGGGTTTGACCAACTCTCGGGGAGGGCTATAAATATGAGCCTCGCTCTGCGAAAAGGGAGTTTATTGCATGTGGGTAAAGTGTCGTCCCTGATTAGCCAGTACAGACTGCATCCGACAATTTCCGTCAAAACAGGATTTTTTGCTAAAAAGAGACTTTTGTTAAAGGAAAAATGTCCTACAAGCAGAAAATGTCTCCCTGATGAGCCTGTGCGGACTTCACACGCTTATCTGGAACGACAATATACGCACATGCATTAAACCCCCTTTGCACAAAGCGAGGCACATATGCAGACCCCCATTCGGGTAGCGTTCTCGAGCTGAAGAGTTTGATCCTGACTCAAGGTGACAGGTTTGATAAACCTCTCGGGTGCCTGTTGAAAGTAACGGGTTTTATTCAAACTCTGGGGGCGTTCCCAATATGCTAGGTTTGATCCTCACGTGAGTATCGTACACATAATATAGGGTTTTATCATAAATTTGGCAGTGTTATCCAATTGTCGGGTTTCATTCCAATTCGAAGAGCATTCTTAATTTATGTGTTTTGACTCCCAGTCGACAGATCTGATCTCAACTAGAGAATATAGTAAGATGTTGGTGTTTAATCCACATTCGGGGAACTGTCTCCATGTGTTGACCAGCTGAGTATAAGTCTTACACCGATGTTAAATATAAGTGGAACGATGCGTTACGCAGCCAATTTCGTTCAGGTATTATTTGTATGTTACCTGTATTTAATTCTATTGTAGAAAATATTGATTGTTCAAGTAGAGCGTCAATTAATGACATTTTAAATAGATTTACTGAAACAATCCGCAGTGTTGCTGATCCGTTATTCTCTCAAACATGTGTTTACAAAACTAATCCTAGTTTCCGTGCAAATAGCGGTGTAAAAAATGCTGATTGGTTTGATCACGAATGTATTAATGCACAACATTTGTACAATGACGCTTTACGTATTTTTAACTCAAGTAAATCAGATATAAACAGAGAACGTTTATGCACAAGTAAGAGGTATTATAAAGACTTAATCCGCAAGAAGAAAGCATGTTGCTATCGGCAAAAAATGTTGGAGATAGAAAATTTAAGACAACACAAACCAAGAGATTTTTGGAAATTTTTCAAATCAAAAAATAATTCCACAAAAAATAAAATATCCTTAGAAGAATTTACAAATTTTTTCGAAAAGCTTAGTAACAATGAGTCTGATTTTTGTAATTATGAAGCAGAAGATTTTTGTTTAAATAATAATTTTAACTTAGAAAATTCTGTATTTCCAGAACTTGACGTACCTATATCTGTCGAAGAAGTTAACAATGCAATAAAACGTTTAAAACGAAATAAATCGTCAGGTATTGATTGTATTTTGAATGAATATTTTCTTGAATGCAGTGATATATTGTCAGCACATTTGTGCGATGTTTTTAACGGTATTCTTGTATCGGGCTTTTTTCCCGATAAATGGACAGAAGGTGTTATAATCCCTTTGCATAAAAAAGGTGCTGTTAATGATGTAAATAACTATAGAGGCATTACTTTAGTTAGTTGCTTTTCAAAATTATTTACTACTATCCTAAACAAACGCATTGAAACGTTTTGCAACGAAAACACTATTATTTCGGATGCTCAGTTCGGATTTAGGAAAGGATATTCAACTGTTGATGCTATTTATATCTTGATGTCGATTGTTCAAAATTATTTAAATGAAAATAAACGTTTGTATGTTATATACGTCGATATGTTAAAATGTTTTGATAGTATATACCGCAATGCATTATGGTTGAAAATGTTTAAGTCTGGTATACAAGGTAAATTGCTTAGAATAGTGAAGGATATGTATGCAAATGTTAAATCGCGTGTTAAATCATGTTCATCTTATTCAGATTATTTTAGTTATGCGGTTGGACTGAGGCAAGGTGAAGTTATGTCGCCGATTTTGTTTTCTTTATTTGTTGAAGATCTTGAATTGTACCTACAAGACAACATTAATTCTGGTTTGAGTAAAGATGATATTACGATGATTTTACTATTATTTGCTGATGACATGGCCATTTTAGGCAAGTCACCTGCTGAAGTCCAGTCACATTTAGATAGATTGTATTTATACTGCAATTCTTGGGGTTTAAATGTAAACACTGCTAAAACAAAAATTATGGTGTTTCGGAAGAGAGGAGGTTTAAAACAAAATGAAAAATGGGCATACAATGGTAATGATATTGAAGTTGTTGATAACTTTAATTATTTAGGCACAGTACTAAATTATACTGGAAGTTTTAAATCAAACCAAGAACATTTGATTGGTAAAGCCCTTAAAGCCATGAATACATTGTTTATAAAATGTCATGACTTCGATATTAAACCAAAAATATTATGTCAGTTGTTTGACTCCTTTGTGGGTTCCATATTAAATTATTCCGCAGAAGTATGGGGTTTTAACAAGTCAGATGGCATTGAACGCATACATTTAAAATTTTGCAAACGATTACTTCAAGTTAAAATAAATACATGTAATGTTGCTGTTTATGGAGAATTAGGTAGATATCCATTGTATGTAAACAGGTTTGTAAAAATTATAAAATATTGGTTTAAAATTTTAACCAGTGAAAATATTATTATGCAAATTGTTTACAAACAAGCTTTAAACGATTGTAATAAAGGTTTTACAAATTGGGTCTCACATGTAAAAAACATGTTAAATAAATATGGATTTGGTTATGTATTTGAAAATCCAAATGTTGTGCAAATAAATAGTTTTATTAGAGAATTCAAATGTAGACTTGTTGACAATTTTAGACAAGAGTGGTATGGTAAACTGAATAGCAGTCCTGTATTAGATATGTATAAAGTTTTTAAAACCTCTTTTGAATATGAAGAATATTTGGACTTACTTCCTAGACGTCTGCGTTTATTTTTTGTAAGAATAAGAGTCTCTGCACACCCGTTGAGAATTCAAACTGGCAGATATGCCCAACACAATATTCCACGCAATGAACGTTATTGTTTATGTTGTAATGACACTGATTTAGAAGACGAATATCATTTTATATGTATATGCCGATGTTACATCGATTTAAGAAAAAAATATATAAGTAATACATATTATATTAATCCATCTGTGTATAAATTTCACAAATTATTAGTTTCTTGTGATAGATTAGTAATTTCCAATGTATGCAAATATATAAAAGAAGCTCTAGTTGTAAGAAATACAATCCTAAATAATACTGTTGAATAGTTTTTACCACCCCTCGTTAGAACTTATGTGTTCTTACCATATATTATGTTTATTTGTATTGATTTTATGTTATATAATGTTATGTTATTATTCGCTTTCACGTGACAGAATATGATGTGTATTTTTAGTATTAAGACGATGTACTATTGTATAAGTCTGAATAAACTATGTCTGTCTGTCTGTCTGTCTGTCTGTTGACTGTTATCCTCAGACATTCGGGGAACATTCTGCAGGTATAGGGCGTTATACTCACTGGAGGAACGTTTTCAATGAATCGTGTTTGATCCTCACTCGTGGAGCGTTCTCAAAGTGTGGAGTGTGAATAATATTTTCCCCTTTGATTTTGGGTTGTATTTCATGTAAGAATTGCCGCTATTTAAATGTTTTATAGTTAGATTCAGTTAATTAATAAAAAAAATACGCTGTTGTCGAATAATATGTATTGCATGGGATATCGCAATATAACAGGTAACAACTATATGATTATGATTAAATGATAAGGTAATTTCAGGTGACGGACAGTTGTCGATATGGAGCTCGTGGGACGCGTGTCAGCCCCCACGTGACATAGGAATCTATTTCCAGTATAGGTAGTGCGACAATCCAGCTCCTTTCACAAGGGGCGTCTGTGTATGGGGGACGCGATTTTGTTTCATAACGCACCCTGTCTCGGTACGCGTGCGAAGCGAAACAACGCCAGGTCTTGCAGACCTTATAGAACGCCAAATCTTGCGGACGCGTATTTTCCAGTGGGTGGCGCGGGATATAGGTCAGTACATGCTGATCTCGTATGAAAATTGTTGTCAGAAAATACCCATTTACTATCACACACTAACATTATACGTGTTATTCAGTAGTTGACATTAGACTCGAAGACGTTTAGACGAGCAATATTATTTACTTTATAAACAGTGTTTATTATTATTCTTTAGTTGCTTCCTAACACGAACATACTCTGAAATCAACTTGTATATAAGCACTTAAAATCATAAAAATCGTTTCATTCAGATTTTTACGGGTAAAGATTTCCGTTCCAAACTTTTGATAATCTATTAGCAACACGTCAGATTATTAAACCCTTGCCTATACATTGATTTGATTCCGCTTCATTGACTCTCTGATTGAATATATGTTTCTGTCAGAAATTAATTTTACTATTAAACGAACTGCATGTGATACATTTTGTATTGATGTAATCATACTAAATTGATAATGTAACAATCAGTTACCACAGTTTGTATTGACTAAAAGCTGACAGACTGCTCTGCGAGCTACCGAACATAGGCATGCTGCAGCGCGAAGGCGCACAAGTACGTCCCAGTCCACAGTGAACTATGTGTATGTAGGTGATCGCACAAGCACTGTCTCGTCCTCAATGGATGCTGTTCTTATTAGCGGTCACACAAGTACTTCTTCTGTAGCATCAGGTTCTTTCTTTGTGTTCAGGAATTGATGTTTATTAACCGTTAGGTTCCGTAGTAGGTCTACTATGTTTCGATGCCAATGAAATGACTATTGTATTTATACGAGTCAGTATACATAAGCTATATGTCCCATAAATACTACAGACTGCGTTAAACCAATAACGTGTATAATGTTCAATATATCGACTGCAAGTGTACGCTGATGATTATTATTGAAGCATATTATACTTAATTAAGAATAAAGTTTTCTCCCTAAGATAATTGCTCGAATGTCTTTGAAATCGAGCTGATTCGCTTTGCGGTTGCGCAGTGGGTTTGGACGCTAACATAAGAGCTTTCAAGTAAGTGCAATTTTCCGTACGAGCTCAAATCCCATTTGTCATTGTGTATTACACGTAAAAAAACAAGTAATTAACTCCTTTTTTAACACGAATGAAAATCTTACATCTCATAATTTGGAACGTTTCCCATAACAATTTACATGTGTGCCTGTGTCTGTTGAACTAAATGACTGTCTGTCTGTCGGACGGTCAGTCCGCTCGTCTGCTGCGTCCGTCCGTACAAAGGTACGGATGCAATTATAATTGTCTATTTTTTTATCGTTGAATGAATGCTTTTTTTAATACACATACAACTTTTTAACGTTGCAATTTATTTGTTCATACTTTGTACATTGCATTTATAGAAATGAATGTCAGAGCTGAACGTCGACGCCTTCCGCTTTCGTGGGCGATCACCGTAACGCCCTTTTGACTTTAGCCAGGTTGTTTTTTGCCCTTTCCTTGCTTCTTGCTCTTCCGTTTACCATACGATTCTTCATCAGAACCACAATCACACTCGCATGGGGTTGTTGGGGCACACTCGCATGGGGTTGTTGTTGGAGCCACCGTTATCGTTGGTGTAGTTGGCTGCGTGGTTGTTGTCGGAGGGCAAGTGTCTGGAATGAATTCAAATGTATGAAGCGGGTATTATAAATGTGTAAATTCACGCGAACATAAACGTGAAAGTGAATGTTTACGTGATCCGCGATACGTGATCCGCGATGTGTGATCCGCGCAAGGGGAGCCAATGCGTCCGCGAATTCGCTAAACGTGAATTTAATAATCGTATTGGTTCTGTAAAGAAACATAAATAGCAAGACAGAAATACTTCACACAATATTATTTATTGATGCTGTTTTATACCGAAACACTTCCACCGAAATATGTATGGATCAGTCTATTCAACTTAACCAAAGAATCGCATATTCCCCGAACAATGTCCTGTTATACAAGAAGAATGTTCTTCCATTTTTACTCCCTCTTGCATTTCATTAATAAATAAATAAAAAACCTATGCATATTCATCATCTTCCCATAAATCATTCAAATTGAATCATATGAGTGACGTATGATCAACAGGACGATCTATATACCTGTAACGACCGAAACATGTGTTGTTCTTCACATTTCATTTAACTTATTTCAAAGCTTTCGCTTGTTAAAAAACACGAGTTAATGAAATAAACGCATGTTTGTGGATTTGCAACATGATCATAGAATTTGTCCGTATGTCTTAAAATGTGCTCACATGCTTTCTCTACAGTTTCAAACATAATATGACTAAGGTAAAAGTAGTCCAACTCTTTCGTTAGCTATTTAACAGCTCAAGCTAATTGTTAATGTTTCAGTACGCAGGATGGATGGATGCCACTGACTCCATGGCGAAACAAATGTGATGCAGATATGAGACTCAATCTGGTAAAACGGGGCTTAATGCATGTGCAAACAATGTCAGCCCAGATCAGCCTGTGCAGTCCACACACGCGGACAACGGAAAATAGTCAAAATACTACCCGCCCACACTGAATTTTCGTTTAGAACATACCTTCTTTAAACGAAAAATTCCATAAATGCGGAGAGTGCCGTCTCTAATTAGCCTGTGCGGACTTGCACATGCATTAAGCACAGTTTTCCCCCAAAACGCGACTAATCAGGCATTACTTGTTTCTGCAATTATGCATACACATATAAAGTTTCTTTAAAACGTGTTGCTCAATAGCAGTGTCTTTTTTTCACTAACGTACACGACGAACATAAAGAACTTTCGAAATATCTCATTTATCAATATAATTCCCAGCTGATGTTTTTGTACAGGCCATTTTTGTACACTAATTATTTATCATACCCCAAAGCTAATCTTCTACATAAAACCACCAATTTTTACGCTTGTTCTCACTTCTTCGCAACTGAACGATCTAGATCGATCTTCCTGTTACACACGCTTTACCAATAAATGGCAGCGAGTTTCTTACTTTACTTAATCAAGTCTTAGACTTACTTGGTAAATCATAAACTGGAACTGTTGATACTCCAGTTGAATTAGTTTTGCCATCTGTTATGCTGAAACAATAAAAGAAAACCTATAATGTTGTTAAGACACTTACCTATATCTGAATTATAACGACTAATATAAGTAAATTTCTGTAGCACCTGCTTAAACGAAATGCTTTATAATGACGTGGTGAGAAGTTGTTTTCAAATCAGATTTTTTATATGACAACAGACATCCACGCTTACAACTTGTACGTTTGCAGTACAATTTTTTATATTGGATATACCGATACGTATAATGAATTTTACTGGCCGTAGGAAGCATGTCTACATATAATCTGTTGTTTTTAAATAAAGACTTACCCCCAGGTCAGGTAGTAACTTGACACGCAGTTTTCTTTGAGGACAGTCCAATTTTGACACCCAAACACCCCCCCGTAATCTTCTTCAATGTCTATTATAAACTGCCCGCCAGGAGGCTGACTGACAATACTGAAGTATCAAACATGTAAAAACTGCAGACATTTAGGGTAGACCGGCATGAATTTGTGATTGTATTAACACAGGCATAATGCACTATAATTTAACGAATTTAATACATATGCGAGTGTATACATATACAACTTCACAACTAAGTATATATACTCTACATTTTATTTGCAAACTACGATAATAAATATATACACCAACTAAATTATCAAATGTCTATATCATTCCATTTCTACTATCAATTCCACTCTCTCCCAGCTTCTAACTCAAACTGGCTTTTTATACAAATCTGCCCACCCTCCAATATTGGGATTTGTGGATTGACACTGATAGGACCTAACATTTAATTTTATTTATTATTGCAACTGTTGAAATAATTGACAAGCAGACTCTGCCGAGCAACAGAACAGACCAGTCTTGCTAATCAATATTATGAAATGATGACCACGTGGTATCCTGTTCTGATAACTGATGTCCACCATGCCATCATCATCATCATCATCATCATCATCATCATCATCATCATCATCATCATCATCATCATCATCATCATCATCATCATCATCATCATCATCATCATCATCATCACCAGCCCCACCACCATCATCATCAGCAGCAACAGCAGCAATATCATCATAATGATCATCATCCTGATTCTCGTCGTGATAATCATTATCATCGTTGTCATAATTCGACATCATAATCACATCATAGTCTTTCAAAATTACGTTCATTTATAACAATGCTCATTATCTACCTTTACTATAGACACATATGCTCGGTTTAAATGAGGTTTGTTATGCGTTTTCAATGGCAAACAGCTGATTGTACATCTTGGCTTTGGTACGGGGCTAACAACTGTGAACTCTGTAGCTACGCCACTGGCGAAACGTGACCGAATTTTTTTTTCTTGTATGTAAACTATACACTGGAAATATAAGTTTTACCTGAACGCCAAGGGGCCTGCTTTTCCTTCAGTAACGATAAAAAAATGAATGAGTAGCTGAATTCGCTAAATCAAGGTGCCATGACTTAACATAGACCAATCTAAGGGCTCCGTCCACTAGAATGTCCAAAAACAAAAGTAAAAAGGCGAAAAACATGTATTATAGTAAAAATGCAGCTAACAAATGAACACACTTCAAGTACAATATATTTTAAAGACAATGGTGACATTGGCTCGTGTAGTTAAAATATTCATATTTTATTTTTAAACAAATAGTGGCTACTTATTTAAAATCAGAACGGAATCATACTATTATAAATGTATAACCATAAAACGCAGTTATAACAACGTATCCTTACAGAACTTAAAACATGTAGTTTTATTTCACAATCGTATGTATCTGCGTCGATAAACAAATCTAATAAATATAGTGCACTAATAAATAGTAATATAATACTATAAGGCCAGAGTATATGTCAGTGCGGCCACTATTTTAGAAGACACAGCACAACAGATTCGATAAGATTTTTCACATAATAATTTTAACGATGCTGAATCTGTATTTTTTATAGAAATATATGAATATCTCTCGTTTCAAAAAGTATTTGGCAATTTTACACAGTCCGATAAGAATGAATCAATTTCTAATGACAATACTGACACGTTTAAAAAAGATGATAAAATAATTACATTTTGATTTCATCGCAACGATTATCATCGGAAATATTTTCGAAGACGTTCGCGGCAACTGCCGTGTGTCCCATGAGGAAATCATGTTTACAAATACACATCAATAGATGCAGATACTTATGTATGTACATAAATTAATGCAGATATGAAATGGTCGATGATTAAGGTTCATGTAGAGGCTTCAATTTGAAAAATGTGGGACCCCTAGCATTGAACTCAAATTTGACTAAAGGAAGAGTGCCACATTGAAAATGTATACATATATGCTTTAAAGGATGTTTTTCCTTCAAACTGCTACCAATTTTGTACATCAACGTATCATAACATCCACAAAATCAATCAAAATACAAAGCGATTTTAACAATAAAATATACATTATTTTCAAAAATCTGAATCATGTTTATTACACGTATTCCGGCGGAAAATTATATAACTAGTGATTAATATCGACATTGACGTGGGCAAGTTACGCTTAAATAGTAATTTTTTTACATATCTAGAAATATCAAAACTCGAACACATGTCATTTCATCACCATAAGGGCAGCCATTTTTAAATTAATAAATTAGAAAGGAACATGCTAAAAACTCACTCATCGCCTAATTGACATTCCAAACGGTTGACGATGACAAATGCATTGGATTGTAATCTTTCCGTTGATGTTTGCAAACTGCACGATCAGACCTCATAAACACTCAAAAAGAATAACTATGTAAGAAGCATTTCACCAATGTTTACAATCGTTGTCGAATCACTGTACTTATATTATTGCGCATACAATAGTACGCTTACAGACTGACAGAAAGATCGATACGTAACTCCGTTCAATTCATCACGGTATATCATTATAATTATAATATATATACATCGCTTTAACAATCTAAAAATAGAAATAATTCTTTTAAACGGAGTTTTTAATAACGAAAGTGAAAACAACGGAAGTTGGATGGATATTCTGTGAGATGCACTTCGGCTCCAGAAAAACAATAGAAATCAACTAAAAAAGACGTGTGGGGGACAATTTTCAGCTGGAAAATATTTCAAATAGGGTAAGTGATGATATCTCTACGTGGTCATTTCTGTTATTTAGTGCGATCTCTTGCTGATTAATGTTAATATTTGTTTTACTAGTTGCCACCCAACTGTCAAAATAAGTTATGTGTTTTCTCAGGTATGTGTATACACATACCCGGTTTTCTAACCACTCACGTGGTTTCGACCGATTTGTTTTGCACGTTTTTAGATGGTCGCTTTAGCGACCGTCTAAAGAGCATGATGTGAATTTCAGGTCGATACGGCCTGGGTATGATTAACCCAATACCCGCTTGTGATCCGCGCAAGAAAGAGTTGTATAATTTATGCAAGAGGTTTGAGTTCTCCAATTATGTGCATTCACAAATGGAAACATTATATTAATATCGTGTTACATTCAATATTTTCGAACGGTGTTTTATAGAAAAGACTCAATAAACAATGATCGTATTGTACGTGTCGCGGAGGAGATATTTTATGAATGATTAAAATAGTCCACTTTCTGCTGCGTGTGCGTGACGTAGTATTTTCGCTCAGCTCATTCATAAATCTGAGGCTAGCGATAAACAAAGGGGAGTCCGTGTGAGAATAACGCAATAGTATAAGGTTAAGCTTGTTTATATTCACAGGTCTCAATTAATAATACGTTGACCACGAGTTCAACAATTATTACAGGGATACGATAGACAACATTAAAAAATGTTTCATTATCGCTGAAACTGAATATTAAAAAAAAAACCATTTGAAGAATATTCTGTAAAATGTGTATATAGTCTTGCTGTTTTGAAATAAGGTTTTGAATTTTGGTTTCCAAATAACTTAATTCAAAACAAAAGTTTAATTATAGTGTTTTTTACTTGTTAGTCGCATATTTACCGCACTATAATGTGTGTTTTATTTTATGCTTTCCATCGATAATTTTCACTGTTTTACCGGCACTTTTTTTTTTACCCCATTGTGACCCCCACGCATTCTTCCGCCAAGAGCGAGAACTCTTCGATGAATATTTATATCAACATACGGAGTAATTTCCCTTCAACATACATGTACACACTGTTAGCGTTATTTACGCTATAAATAGACTCCATATATTAATACGCTAACATGACATAAACAAATTGTGTCATCATATGATTTTTTATTTTTTAAATGATGTTATCGGTGTTTTTTTCTTTTCACTTGATATGTGTTGCATTGTTAATACAAAAAAGTTATTGTTTTACTTTGTTTTATTGTGAACTAGTTGTAACGCTTATTGTAAAAGCGGTAATGATATTTTGGGGCGCCCAATGGGAAATTGGTTTGAACGGATTGGCAAACGTATAAAAATATTAATTTGTGAGCATAAAATAAGAAGAAAATTTGTTGGATTGGGTGGAATATCAATTTTAATTCACTCGTTATCATAGAAAAAATATGTTTTCACGAGTGGCGCATTTGTGAGCATAAAATAAGAAGAAAATTTGTTGGATTGGGTGGAATATCAATTTTAATTCACTCGTTATCATAGAAAAAATATGTTTTCACTCGTGGCTGCGCAACTCGTGAAAATATAATTTTCTATTATCACTCGTGAAATAAAATCGATATTCCACCCAATCCAACAAATATCCTCTATATAGGCAAACCATACATTAGTAAAATTCAATCTGCCTTCGCACATAGAAGGAATGGGTCAATTAGGTGCTGCGTTTCCTTTGCTTACTTCACTTAGAGGTCAATTCTTACGTAATAGCAATCACAAGGCCCCGGCTTCAAAGGAATTGCAGAGCGTTCTTACATAATAAAAGTCGAGTCGCATGGTATTTGCGTTTAGCGTCCTAATTTAGTCACGTGGTTCTTTTTCGCGGGTGTTTTGGCGTCTATTTTTCGTCACGTGATCAAAAGATGTCCTCAGCAAAAAAATAGTTCATCGAAACGATAGTATTTAATCATTAAGTTTGTACTATCGAATTATTTTAAAGACGGTAGTTATATGAAAATGATTTGTTTATTTATTATTTACTAATAATATTGAGTTCAAAATAACTTAAATTGTTGTTTATTGGCTGCGCAATGATACATTGTTTACATCCCACCCGAATCCCGCGCCGACTGTCAAAACATTCGATTTCGTTGAGCTCAACAGTCAGCATCCCAAGCAAGTTTCGCATTGTTGCAGAAGAACGCACTTAAAAAGTGAGTACATTCATATGTTTACATTTATGTGTTCATAACTGACGATATTTCATGGCATGCTTTATAAACGTAACATAGCGCTACAGAACAAGTTAACGTTGTTGTTTTCGATGACATCAGATGTTATCTGAGTGCTAGTTTTACTGCGTCTTTTTTCGAATTGTACGAGTTATAAGCGTGTTTTTTTGTAAATATATAAGATATATTATATGTTGTTTGTTGAGATTTATTCTATTTCCAAATGTTTTAATTGTAATTGACTTAAATCAGGTGAGATATATTGAATGTTGGTATCATTTTTTATTCAGCCAGAGATAATTAGTTAAAAGAAAGCTTAACTATCTTGCTATTAAGAACTAGCTTGCTATTAAGTATGATCAGTATACATTGTTTATATACTTGGAGTTGAAAGTAATGGCATACCCACATTTTTGAGACTGGATTTGTTATATTTTAATCCATTGACTTGCTTTCCAAACTTTTATCATATACTGGAATTGACTTTGAACAATGGTTAATGATATATTAAGCTACATATACTCGTGGTTGAGATGCTTTCAAAATATTGACCTCTGGAACTGACTTGGAGTTGAACACTGGAGTTGAACACTGGAGTTGAACACTGGAGTTGAACACTGGAGTTGAACACTGTTTAAATATCCATTTGTGTGAAAACTATGAGTTGAAACTATAATAGCATTCCACACTGTTGAGGCTGAAGTTGCAATTTGTCATAGCAACATTAATTGCTGCAGTTGTTTACAAAATATTGATATTATACTGACACTGACTTGAGTTGAACACTGGTTAGTACCATTACTTTTCTTTATATGTTTTAGTTGGAACCATAATGGCATACTTACATTTTGACGCGAGAGTTTGTATATTTAATTCACTGAAATTTTGATCATTTACTTGAACTTACTTAAGGATTATACTGGCAAAAACTTGGCATTAAATATTGGTTACAGATCCATACATATGAATACTTGGAGCTGATACAATAATGGCATAGCCAGACTGGAGTTTCACTATTTCATTGCTGCTTTCCAAAGGTCGATTTACTTGCAATGACTTAAGTTGAATACTTGTCAATTATCAATATTTCTATATACTAGGAAATGAACCAATAATGGCATACCCTCTCTGATGGGCCTGGATTTGCAATGTTAAATTTACAGGATACATGTAGCTACTTGCATGAACTGTTAGATTGTGTTATATGAATAGTTTGTGATATACCTTGTAGTTCAATGAACCAGCATGAGGTTGAAGTATAATATAAACAAACATTAGAAATCCCAATTTCTGTCATCATTGTTGTTTGGATTGTGCTCCTGTCAAGTATCGATCATATGGCTTACTTGCTGGTTGCACATGGTGATTACTGTCAAACTGATGAACGCTTGCCTTGTGATGCAAGAGGTAAACAGTGTGTACCATGCTGTATGATGTTTTTAGTTTTTGTAAAAAATGTTAAGCCTGCTGGTCAGATTAAGGCTGATGATCTTAATCATATCATCCAGGATGGCAGTAGCTTATACATGGCATTGAACACTGATGACACTGTTTCTGGCTTTGTGAATCCACAAATTTTACCTGACAAAATTGTCTATAGGGGTAAAAGAGTGTATGTTGAGCATAAAGGTGTGATGTCTGGGGTTATCAGATGCTCGAGTGATATTGACATAGAAGCAGCGGGTTTATTTTCACTCGAAATTGCATTCACAAAATGTTTTGCAGATAACAATGATGTAATTTTGGTTTTTGCTGGGTTTGCTATTGCTATTCACTATGAAAGAAAAACTCATTTTTATTATGTGTTTGATAGTCACAGTAGAGATGAAGATGGTCTTTGTTGTCCCGATGGAACTTCTGTTCTAGGAGAGATGCATTCTTTGAAAGATATGTGCACATTTATTGACAATTTGGTAACGTCATGTGGACAGTGCCCTACCTCTGTACAGTTTGATATGCATTTGTTCTTTTTAAAAGCCTTCTTTAAGCCATATTTTAATGCCGTGCATATATTGGACAATCAAGAGGGTTTTAAGAAAATTCCTAAAAGAAAGCAGGCAAATACAAGTGTTGGGCGGAAACGGCCTTATTTAAGGGATAAAATGATAGGAATGTCATTCACTGGTTGCATAGATGATAGATTTGTTCCAGATAAGTTTGTAGATCTTCCTTCAAAGTTTCACAATCTTGTAAGTGAAGGGCCAGATTATGTCTGTTCATGCTGCTCCCAAACCTTTTTTAGGTATTCAATGAAAAACTGCGAACAATTAAAAAGTAATCGGGAAAAAGTTGGCCCTTACTTGTCAAATTGTAAAAGTGTTAATAATGTTGAGTGGATTTGCAGTGGTTGCTATAAAGTTATATGCAAAGGTGAAACACCCCCTTTTTGCAAACACAATGGTTTGGCATTTCCTGTTAAACCAAAGGAGTTGGAATTATCAAATTTGGAAGAAAGATTGGTTTCTCCAAGATTGCCATTTATGCAACTCCGTGAAATGCCCAGGGGTGGTCAGTTAAACCTGAGGGGAAATATTGTCAATGTTCCTGCAGATGTTAACAGCACAATCAAGTCACTGCCTAGAATGATGAGTGAACATGACACTATAATGATAAAGTTGAAGCGTAAATTGGCTTTCAAACACCATGTTTTATTTGAAAATATTAGGCCAAATAAAGTATTCGAAGCTGCGAAATGGTTGGTTGCAAATAGCAGCATTTGTAGAAACGAAGGAATTGTTTTAAATGAAACATGGCTTGAGCAGCCACATGAAGATTTTATTTTTCCGGATTCCATGTCCCAGCAAGGGAAGGACGCTGTTAATACAGTTGATAATGACTATCAATCAGATTCCTGGACAGAAGATGATAGTTTTAATGATCGATTAGTTGGCAATTTAGACACATGTCTACAGCCCATTGATTTCAGAGAATTTAACCAGGTGCTTTGTGTAGCTCCAGGAGAAAATAATAGTCCTATCAGCTTATTTCAAGACTTTCATTCTGAAATACTCTCATTCCCATCGATTTTCTGTGGAAAGCCACGTCTTGATAATTCACAGCGTTTGGTACCATTGCATTACAGTGATATTTGCAAGTGGGAGTTAAGAAATGTTGGCAGACGAGTTGCAAAATGTGTTCCTAACATATTCTTTAAGTTAAAACGTCTGCAAATCAAACAAGTCAAGGATAAGGTTAATCTAGCTGTAAGAAAATGTAAATCTAAAGACCAGAGTCTAACTGCGGGTAATTTGCTTAATCCTGTTTTTGTTGATCAGCTCACGATGCAAAATGATGGGTATAAAGTCTTACGGACGATTCGTGGATCTCCACCTTACTGGGAGCAAGCTAAACGTGATGTTTTCGCAATGATTCGTCAACTCGGTACTCCTACTTGGTTTGCTTCCTTCTCTGCTGCAGAAACAAAATGGTTGCCATTACTGATATCACTACACAAACTTGGCCGTGGTACAGACATTTCAATGGAAGAAGCAAGGTTACTTTCCTGGCAGGAAAAGTGCTTTCTTATAAAGTCAGATCCTGTGACTTGTGCCAGGTACTTTGACATGAGAGTACAAGTCTTTATAAAAGACATTTTAAAAAGCACACTTATGCCAGTTGGTGAAATAATGGACTTCTTTTATAGAGTGGAATTCCAGCAACGAGGTTCCCCCCATATTCATATGCTTTTGTGGGTGAAAGGTGCTCCACTTCATGGTGTTTCACCTGACAATTTAATCACAGACTTTGTTGATAAGTATGTCACCTGTAAAAATGACAATGCTATTCAAGAATTAGTAAATTACCAAACACATAGACATGCAAAAACATGCCGTAAACGTGGAAAAAATGTATGCAGATTCAACTTTCCATTGTTTCCTATGCCAAAGACTATTATATTATATCCTTTAGATGAAACTTCGGCATCCCCACAGCATTCGCAATTGGTTACAAAAATAACAGCATTTCTAAATGAGGCACACACAAATAACAAACAAATAGATTTCGACGAGTTCCTTGTTTCTCTAGGAATTGACTTCAATACCTATATCGAGGTAATAAGATCGACCTTAAAAAGAGTGACAGTTTTCTTGAAGCGATCCTTAGCTGAGACACGGATAAATAATTACAACACTGTTTTAATGAAATGCTGGATGGCCAATATGGACTTGCAGTACATACTTGATCCATACGCTTGTGTTTCGTACATAGTATCTTACATCTCTAAAGGACAAAGGGGTTTATCAAACTTGCTTGCGGATGCTTGTTTTGAGGCTCAGTCAAAAGACACCAACATACGAGAACAGGTACGCAGAATTGGTAACCAGTTTTTAACCAATATTGAGATTGGCGCTCAAGAGGCTGTCTATTTGGTACTACAGATGCCACTGAGACGTTGTACAAGGCAGGTTATATATGTTGACACAAATCAATCAAATGACAGGACATCTATGATCAAACCATTTTCACAATTGCAGAGTCTTCCTAAAGAGTCGGTTGATGTAGAGATGGATAGTATTCTTAAGAGATACAAAAGGAGACCCAAGTCTATGGAGTTAATGTGTTATGCAGAATTTGCATCATGGTATGAAGTCATCCCTAAGCAAAGGGAAAAGAAATCAGTTAATGTTGAAGCAGAATTACCCGAAACTGAATATGTTCATGACCAAGAAGATGACATTGTGCCTATAAATGATGACGATGAAGTTGGTCGCAAAGTGGTGAAGTTACCATGTGGCACATGCTTAAGAAAAAGAAAATGTGGGAAAATTATTTATACTAATATAACACCAATCAATAAGGATAGGGAAGAGCATTTTCGTCAAAAACTTATGCTGTACACCCATTGGAGAGATGATGAAAGGGATTTTATAGCCGGATATGACAACTATGAGCAATGTTTAACTTCGAAAATTCTTGAAATCAATGCTAATAAGATGCAATTTGAGAAATGTGATTTTGATTTTGAGTCATTTGTTGCAATGAATTTAGATGAAATAGAACCACCCGTTGACATGGAAGCGCAACACCAAGAGGCAATAGATGAAAGTGCAGGTGTCTCACTAGCCAGTCAGTTTGGTTGCTTTGACTCAAATGTTGTTGATAGTGATTCATTATATTATGATTTAGGGGAAGACTTGAATGTTACTATGCGACGCTCCAATGCAGAAATTCTTCCTCAGAAAGAGGTGGATAATGATGCTTATTTTGAGAGTATACGAAAGTTAAATCACGAGCAAAAACATTTTTTTTATTACATGCTTACTAAAATGAAATCCAAAGAATTACCCTTTTACACATTTCTGTCTGGTGGTGCTGGTGTTGGGAAAAGTGTGTTAACAAAGTGCATTTATCAAGGTTTGATAAAATATTATAATCATTTAAGGGGTGAAAATCCTGATACAATTAAAATTTTGATGTGTGCTCCAACTGGAAAAGCTGCGCATAACATTGGTGGAAGCACAATTCACTCCGCCTTTTGCATACCAGCTAACCAAGGTTTTTATTTTAAGCCTCTTGACATGCAGCAGTTGAACACAATGCGAGCAAGGTACATCTCCTTAAAACTTGTCATTATAGATGAAATTTCTATGGTGGGTCGTAGCATGTTGAATTTTATCAATCTAAGAATGCAGGAAATAACATCTTGCAATAAACCTTTTGGGAACGTAAGCATACTTGCAGTAGGAGATCTCTTTCAATTGAAACCTGTCATGGATTCTTGGGTGTTCTCGCAGGAATTCAGAAGCTCCCAACTGCATAATTTGGCCACAAATGTTTGGGTTGATTTATTTGATTTCTTTGAATTGAAAGTGATAATGCGCCAGAAAGAAGATGCTGCATTTGCAGAGCTGCTGAATAGATTGAGGGAAGGCCTTCATACTGAAGAGGATATTGCTGTTTTAAAAGCTAGATTAGTTAAGGGTGATAGTAATGACCTCAAGAACAAACCTCATTTATTTTGCAGAAGGGAGGATGTATCATTGCACAATTCCTTTATTTTGAAAGAAATGCCTGTCAGTAATATTGTTACAATTGAAGCTGTTGATGATGTGTCTGGTGATATAAGTGCATCTCTACGTAGTACAATTATTTCCAAAATACCAGATGACTCTTCAAAAACGATGAATCTGCCAAAAACACTTTCCCTTGGAATTGAATTGCCTGCAGAAATAAGCCTGAATGTAGACACAGAAGATGGCTTGACTAATGGTGCATCATGCATCATAAAAAAATTTGATTTCAGAGTTCAAAATTCTTGTAGATGCAGCATAATTTGGGTTTTGTTTGATGATCCAACTATTGGTTGTAAGTGGCGCAGTCGATATAGACATTTGTACAATGCACACATTCCGCAGAACTGGACACCTATTCTTGAAACGTGTCGTCGCTTTACTTACCAATATTACAAAAAATACTTGATCATCAGGCGCCAATTCCCTATTTACCTATCAGCAGGGAAAACAATACACAAAGCTCAGGGTTCCACTATGACAGAGGCTGTAATTAACTTTGGAACAAAGAAAATTGATCACATTCACTATGTTGGTCTCAGTAGAGTTGGCAAACTGTCAGGTGTTTATTTGACTGAAATGAATGCTGGTAAAATACATGTTTCTCCAGATGTCGAAATTGAAATGGAAAGACTAAGAAATCACAGAAAAATAACCCATTTATTACCTTGTTTGGATTTATTTGATTCAATGCTTTATACAAAAATAATCTTCCATAATTGCCGTTCTTTAAGGAAACATTTCGTTAACTTCAGACAAGAAACCAATATGTTGTATTCTGACATCATAGGTTTAGTTGAAACAAGAGTTTGGAATTTGATTGATGAAACGTATAGCCTAGAAGGTTTTAGTAGCTTTTGTGGTACTTTGGAACAAACAGCTCATGGTATTGCGGTTTTTGTCAAAAATGAATTGACTGTGCGTCATATTTCTTTTCGGACAATTTGTGACATAGAGTACTGTCTTGTGGACATTGGGCAGGGTCTTGTGATCGTTTTTGTGTACTGTCCTCCAAAAAAACATACACTTCAAAATATTACGCAATTTCTCATGGCTGTCAACAATGAAATCACGGACAATCATTCAAAAATGGAGCTTGTACTGATGGGTGATTTCAACTTCGAAACTAATTTAAATAAACAATTTACAGATGCTTTTAAGAGTTCTTCAAATTTGCAACAATTGCCGACTGGTGTTACGACTGATTACGGTTCATGCATTGATCATATCTATACAACAATATGTGCTAATGAAATAGCTGCATTTGGCACACTAGAGTCTTACTATTCTGATCATAAACCATTATTTTTAGCATGTGCAAAAAATAGAGAATTGTAAGAAAAAATCTATTGCATTTTTTTCTCATTATAATGTTATAATTGAATACAACCCATGGTGTTCATAATGATTCAATCATGTTCCTTCCAAAAATTTCAATGATATACATGCCCAAGCACCAAACCCCATGTCGTGATCTATATAGGACCAAAATGTATATTTCAAGGAGTATGTCATTATTGAGTATGTATAATGACAAATAACATATTGTATTAATTCAAGTTATTGGTTTTAGTAATGATTTAATATAACAAATTTAAGAAGAACAGGTTCATTATAAATAGTTTACAAACCTGATTCTCATTTATGACAAATATTTACTAAATTTTAGTTGAACATCGGAACTGCAGTAACAATGTTACACACAACAAAGCCTTAGCTAGGATCTGAAAAGGTTTTGACAAAAGAGTTCATTCCTTTGAGCCTGTGTTTATATATAAATGTATATATTACTAGTATATTACATCATATCACATGTATTTCTGTACGATTTCATTAATTGTATTTTATGTAAATATGCCTTTCATAACAATTATATATAATCCCAATATAACAATTGTACAGTGTTAATTTTGTGAAATACTTGTTTACTTGTCACAGCGTTACAAATATTATTTTATTAATGTTTGATTTTGATTGAGAACGTAATAAATCATTAAAATATCTTTGTGTTACAGAGTTACAAATTAATGTCGTCTGAATGGTCAGGATATAATTGCGTCAAAATAATTCAAAGAAGTCAATGCAAGGGAAAACCATATCAATTTTGTGTTGCTTGCGTAAAAATGCAGTGATTTTTATTTATTGAAATCTCCTGTTGAATTATTTGAAATGTAATATTGCTAAAATATCATTCATGTTTTATCATATCAGATGACAAGTATCGATGCCGCTTTCACTGAACGGGGCACTGGGCCATACACTTTGGCTTTAAAGGTCAAGGTTGTTGCGGTTAAGCCTGCAGAAGTATACAGGAAGGATGGCGAAGAGAAAAGAGTCATGAACTTTGCCATGAGTGACGGCATTACCACGGCAAAAGGGATCTGCTACGACCCGGCAAAGTTTTGTAAATTGCAGGTAATTTGTACTGAAAATTTTAGTTTAACAATCTGTGTTAAATTTTAGTTTAACAATCTGTGTTGTAACCTAAATGTAATGTTTTGTAACTATGGATTGTAACAATTGCACGTTTCATAGATAAATGATATGTTATTGTGAAAGTTGAAAACATCGTAGTTTTATGCAACATATAACAATAGACTCAATGGTTTCATACATGGTATTGAAATTAAAGTTTTTAAGACCAGCACCCTAATCAACACTGACATTAACTGTTAATTGGTCAATAATTAACTTGCATCAAATTGCACCGTTTGTTGATTAAAATAACACTTGTACACCATTTATAGGTGGGCAACACTTTGGTTGTGCGAAACAGCATTCGCCGAACAGAGGATGAGGTGAGAGTCCTCATCTTGACGAGCACATCGAAGGTGCTCATGTCGGCACCCCTTCAGGTGCCTCCACAACATGTGCAGGAGGGTGAGAGGCTTCTGAATCCACCACCGGCAGAGATTGTTGCAATAAAAACTGCACTAACTTCACCTGCAAAGAAACGGGTCTCCATAAGTGGGAAAGTCACTCAGGTATGCATACAAAAATTTCATTTCAATTGATATATTTAAATGAATCTCTTTCATTTCTGTCTGACTAAAAGATTTATTTTATTATTATCTTAACAATATAGAAGATATAATAGCTGTATTTCCACAAATTGCTTAAATCTTCATTATTGATGTCATTTGAATTGACAAATAATACATGCATATACATGTCTATACACATAGTGGCTCAGTTTTGTGCACTTATAATTTTTTTAACCTCCCTTGTTCTTCACCTTCCATTGCATTCAACATTGAGACAATGTTGCCCACCAAAATCAAAAGCTGGTCATAACTAACTAATGTTTGTGCTGAAATCTTCCTTATTGGACACTTACTATTTATGCAGTATTTTATGTACTCCATAAATTCATATGAGCAGGAAGACGAACCGAGAGAGGTGCAGGTCCAAGGTGGAATGGTCCCCATCAAGACCATCACTGTCATGGATGACAGTTCAAAGACACAGGTCACTCTCTGGCGTGATGTTGTTCAAAGTGATGTGAGGCCTGGTGACCATGTGACGATCACCGATGTGATCGTCAACAGCTATCAGAATGTCCTGTCACTGTCCACAACTGCGAGGTCGAAAATCCCAGTGAGCATTTTTCTTAAGTTTTGGCATACATTCTTATGCATTAAGGAAACTTTCTGCATAAGTGAGCGATATAATTTTTGGATCATTGTTGCATGTCGTCAAGCTCGGCGTTTGATTACATGACCTGTGAAAATTATGCCATTACTGATGACTGAAGGTCATCTAGTTGGCTATTTTGGTGTCAATGCTTTTCACATTATGCATTTTTTTGCCTATCACTATATTCTTAGTGTCTATGTTTGAAATTTCTTTATTTAATTGATTCATTTACTTTTATGTGGCTCTGGATAGACGCGCTCTTTCAACCTATGTACTTTGGCCCTTATCAAGCATATGTGGCTTCTTCAAAAATTGCATAACAATAATCCAAATAACGCTAAATCTCTTGAGCTTTTTTGTAAAGTGGAGATATAATGTACAATATTGTCTTCTATATTTGCTCTGTGCCTAAATTTGGAAATTCTTTCCTTGCCAAACTAAAGGGTCGCATTGTACACTAAGGTTTCCCTCTTGCTGGTGCAACAAAATGTTCAATTTTATATATTTTGTCCATTGGGACATCCCACCTATTACATAAAAAAATTACTTTTAACCAGAACTTTCTTTGGCTGATGGTTAATCCTTCTATTGAGTCATATTCCTTATGCAAAAAAGTTATAGTATCTATTTTCCGAAATCAAGTTCAATATTCCAAATGATTGTTTAAATTGATAATGTTTAAAAATAAAAGCACTGTAAAAGTGTTAAAACTACTATTGGAACAAACAAATTGATGATTAAAATTTTCAATAAATCAAAGTTTATCTATAAACTCAAGAAATAACAATTTACAAAAAAAAGATTTGTTTATATTTATTTCTTTTTATATAGAAAACAGAAGCTCCCCTTGTACAGTCTATCGTCACTGTGGAGGCAATCGGTGTGAGCGACGGAGTTGCTGAATGTTTTTGTAACAACGGAGAAATTGTAAACATGCCTGCTGAACTTCTCCAGCAGGCATTAGAGGAGGATGGACTTGTAATGCCTGACATCGAGATGGCCACTGCAACTGCTCCAATTGACCTGCAGTTGGTCTCCAAGGGCTCTGAAGTTGTGAGCGTCATCAAATTGTAGTTAACATGAAAGTTCTGTACATGTACAAAGTGTAAATATAGTAAATATAGTCTGTTTTTTTTGCGTGTTCTTAATGTCCAAATACCTCATTTCAATGACAATAAATGCTCAATTAAATGTGCTACCTTTACAACCTATTTGTGGTTAACTTATAGAATCAAAATATGCTAATTATCTTTAAATAGAAAGTAAAAACATGTGCGCTTTATTTGCAATACCCAATTTTGTATGAAACATATTCTTCTTCTAAAGTTAGTGTAGCATGTTTATGATGTTATCTTGTTGCTATGTAAATATTTCCTTCTAGTCTTATTGTTTCTAGAACTTTTTGCTATGTAAATATTTATGCCCCCCTTCGAAGAAGAGGGGGTATATTGCTTTGCACATTTCTATCGGTCTGTCGGTCGGTCCGTCCACCAGGTGGTTTCCGGATGATAACTCAAGAATGCTTGGGCCTAGGATCATGAAACTTCATAGGTACATTGATCATGACTCGCAGATGACCCCTATTGATTTTCAGGTCACTATATCAACGGTCAAGGTTACGGTGACCCAAAATAGTAAAATGGTTTCCGGATGATAACTCAAGAACGCTTATGCCTAGGATCATGAAACTTCATAGGTACATTGATCATGGCTCGCAGATAACCCCTATTGAATTTCAGGTCACTAGGTCAAAGGTCAAGGTCAGGGTGACCCGAAATAGTAAAATGGTTTCCGGATGATTATCCAAGAACGCTTATGCCTAGGATCATGAAACTTGATAGGTAGATTGATCATGACTTGCAGTTGACCCCTATAGATTTTCAGGTCACTATATTAAAGGTCACCGTCACTAGGTCAAGGTCATGGTGACCCGAAATAGTAAAATGGTTTCCGGATGATAACTCAAGAACGCTTTTGCCTAGGATCATAAAACTTCACAGGTACATTAATCATGACTTGCAGATGACCCCTATCAGTTTTGAGGTCACTGGGTCAAAGGTCAAGTTCACGGTGACCCGAAATAGTGAAATAGTTTCCGGATGATTACTGAAGAACGCTTATTCCTAGGATCATGAAACTTGATAGGTACATTGATCATGACTGGCAGATGACCCCTATTTATTTTCAGGTCACTAGGTCAAAGGTAAAGGTCACAGTGACAAAAAACATATTCACACAATGGCTGTCACTACAACGGAGAGCCCATATGGGGGGCATGCATGTTTTACAAACAGCCCTTGTTCCTTCTAGTCTTATTGTTTCTTGAACATTCACTATTTCGCCATTAAAATAATCTTATTTAATAATTACATTACATTGCTAGTCAGGTTTTTTGGGCAGTGTAAAAAGTAGATGTCAATTTGTTTTATGTTTATGCCCCTCTTCGAAGAAGGGACCAATTGACCTGCAGTTGGTCTCCAAGGGCTCCGAAGTCGTGAGCGTCATCAAATTGTAGTTGACATGAAAGTTCTTTACATGTACAAAGTGTAAATATAGTCTGGGTTTTTTTTTTTGCGTGTTCTTCATGTCTAAATACCTCATTTCAATGAAAATAAATGCTCAATTAAATGTGCTACCTATACAACCTATTTGTGGTTAACTTATAGAATCAAAATATGCTAATTATCTTAAAATAGAAAGTAAAAACATGTGCGGTTAACTTATAGAATCAAAATATGCTAATTATCTTAAAATAGAAAGTAAAAACATGTGCTCTTTATTTGCAATAACCAATTTTGTATGAAACATATTCTTCTTCTAAAGTTAGTGTAGCATGTTTATGATGTTATCTTGTTGCTATGTAAATATTTCCTTCTAGTCTTATTGTTTCTAGAACTTTTTGCTATGTAAATATTTCCTTATAGTCTTATTGTTTCTTGAACATTCACTATTTCGCCATTAAAATAATCTTATTTAATAATTACATTACATTGCTAGTCAGGTTTTTTTCTGCAGTGTAAAAAGTAGATGTCAATTTGTTTTATGTGTATGCCCCTCTTCGAAGAAGAGAGGGTATATTGTTTTGCAAATGTAAGTCTGTCCGTCTGTTGGTAAGTTTCCAGATGGTTTCCGGATGATAACTCAAGAATGCTTAGGCCTTCATAGGTACATTGAACATGACTGGCACATAGCCCCTATTGATTTTCAGGTCACTAGGTCAAGGACAAGGTAACATTGACTCGTATTAGTAAAATGGTTTCCGAATGATAACTTAGAATGATAAGGCTTAGGATTATGAACCTCTATAGGTACATTCATCATGACTGGCAGATGACCCCTATTGATTTTCAGGTCACTTGGTCAAAGGTCAAGGTCACCATGATTCGAAACAGTAAAATGGTTTCTGGATGATAACTCAAGACTGCTTACGCATAGGATCATAAAACTTCAAAGGAAAATTGATCATGACGGGCAGATGTCTCCTATTGATTTTCAGGTCAAAGGTCATTGTCACAAATACTCAAAACAGTAAAATGGTTTCCATATGATAACTTAAGAATGCTTAAAATAGTATCATGAAACTTCATATTTACATTAATAATGAATGACAGATGACCCCTTACGATTTTCAGGTCACTAGGTCAAAGGTCAAGGTCACAGTGACTCAAAACAGTAAAATGGTTGCCTGATGAAAACTCAAGAATAATCAGGCCTAGGATCATGAAACTTCATAGGTACATTTATCATGACTGGCAGATGACCCGTATTGATTTTCAGGTCACTAGGTTAAAGGTCAAGGTCACAGTGACAAAAAACGTATTCACACAAAGACTGCCTTTACAACTGACAGCTCATATGGGGGGCATGCATGTTTTACAAACAGCCCCTGTTATTTTTTCAGATAAACAAAATTTAATAAGCATACAGAAAGCTTCTGTATATTTCTGTTGTTAACATTGACATTGAGAACATTTCAAATATTTTTAAGATTAACAATGTATTTTGCTACAAGTCTTATATTCTGCCATGTGTCAATCCTTGTCACACCAATTGCAGGTCATTTGTTTATATGATTTAAGTCACACATCTTAATTCCTAAATCTGTTCAGCAACACCTACCAATTGTTCTACAGCCAAAGCAATGAAGCATCACATGTATATATTATTCTTGTATGATCTTTTGTTTATACCATTTAATGATGGAAATCGATTTTGCTTATTTGATTCGTATGGTGATACAGTACATGCACAGACTCTAAAGTTGTTTTATTCTGTTAAATTAGCCAATGCTGGACGTTATTTGAATTTCCCGACATCATTTCTTGTTTAGTCAGTCTAAGCTCATTTATCGCTCAAATGGTGCGATGATGATTAAGTGGGTATCCCATACTTCAAGTTATTTTCTTTTTACTTCAATGTTTTGTATGATATATGCTAACCAGTGATTGCAGACTTTTGTCTTTTTACAAAGTTCCTTCACTTGAAATATTGTTGCTGCAGCTTGTAAATAAATATGGTGATAATAAGCTTTGGAAAAAAAATCAGTATTTCTTGATAAGCCTAATATATATGTAAGGCATATTTACTGTTTTTTTGTCAAATAGTCTTAATACTCACATAAATGCATACATATTGCAGCTTCATATTAAGGACATGCCCTGCTGTGTTGGTAATAAATATATACTAACATTTTCCTTTATAAACATGTATAACATATTTTCAATAAATGTATTAACTTATGTAAATAGTACATTTCAATGATAATGTGCTTGCCAGTTTACTTTTCCACTTACTAGTATTTTTATTGATAGCCAGGGGACCGTTTAAATAAACATCGTAGCACACATTTAATTTACCATGCATTTTTCGAAGGTGCATAATTGCTTTAGTCCATATCATATGAGTATAA
This sequence comes from Dreissena polymorpha, assembly GCF_020536995.1. Classification (NCBI taxonomy): domain Eukaryota; kingdom Metazoa; phylum Mollusca; class Bivalvia; order Myida; family Dreissenidae; genus Dreissena; species Dreissena polymorpha. The sequence goes on from NC_068361.1 coordinate 64,196,448, forward strand.
ATTAGAAGTATTTAATTAATTACATTGGCATCATAAGCGCCGTATATATTTGACAAGCATGACGAGCTAGTTCGTCTACATATAATGAGTACAAAATTCTCCCGGAAGTTTAAATTGTCGTACGATCGTTTGTGAAACAGCCTCCAGCATTCTATCAGGAACATTACAGTGATTTTGGAAGTAAAAGTTAAGAAATAAATTTAATAAATATATGTCAGTACAGTCATTCAAATGTGAACCATTTCATTTTCTTGTGTAAATTTCATTTAATCGACAAATCATGTTTGGTGAATATGATATTCTACTATTTGAGAAAGAGATATTTGTTCTTGTTTAAGTGAATTGATATTTACAATTTTGGCATTGTTTTTCTGTTATACATGCATTCTTTTACAATAAATAGGTAAAATTTGAGTGTTCTTTTCTTTTTTGTTGTCCCTTATGACAACGTATTTGCCAACTGATTCAAAACAGGACCGTAATGTCCTCCATTCAGATTCTTCCATTTTTGTTGCAGTATAGATGTAAATGAATACTCTTTAAAACCTAACCCTTACCTTGATAATTTCAAGTGGAGTGTTGGATTCAATGGTGAATCCTATGTTCAATTATGAGAGATGGTGTACACTAAGTGAAATCGCATTTATGTGTTTGTATTCTTCGTGGCAATACCATTGGCCAAACTTAGATGGTTTCACTTTTATCCTGTGACTGTGATATTGAATACATTTCTAAGAGCGAACATCTGCAGTGCCTTCAGCGCTTTGATTCTACGAAGCACAGCGATGGCCACGCTTTCAAAAAGGGTAGAAGGAATCGAAATATAAAATCAATCAGTTTGCCAATTTCTTTATATTCCTTTACAATTTTATATCTGCAACCTATTTCAATTTGAGATGGTTTAAAATTTGCAATTTGGTTGAGAGGTAAATAACAAAATTGTTAAGCCTTTGAAATAGAATTGTGACACTTATTATCCACCATACCTGGATTTTTAAAAAGTAGTTACGTTTTAGTTATTTTTAGAACTTTGTTTAGGAAATTTATCCAAAAAAGGCAGTTGAATAAAAACTCATTTGTTGTTTTATGACAATAATTTTCTGTGAAATGTTGCTAACTCGACCTTGTATATGTATATAGCTTTGTATTTATTCGACTTAAGGTAGTGCATATCCTTCCTAAATTTAGATTGAGATTTTGTAAATTAGTGTAAAAATGAATTGGTTTTAAACCAAAATATGAATAAAGCACACAAATATTGAATGTCAAAAATGTGTTTATGTTATCCTATCCGTCTTAAGCTTTAAAATGATATATAATTTGACCATATTGTACCACATTGAATGAAGAAAATCCAAAGCGAAGTTTTAATGAATTTTATCCCCCCAATGAACCTTAAGCATTACACAAATCATTAAAACACAACATTAATAACCGAATTTGTGATTTTCCAATTTTGCACATACAAACGATTAAGTGGCATGGCACGCTGTCACGGAAAGCTTAGAAGACGCCGGCATTCATCCACGGCAATAGGATAACCAGCGAAATGAAAACTTACAGAAGTTTTTACAGACAAACTTAATACGCAAAAAAGCAATCATAGTAAGACGGATTCAAATCCTTTGTCAATTGAAATGTTACACGTGTATATCTGTCGACATATATGCGTTTATTTGCAAAACAAGGCGTTTATTAAACAGATTCAGCATCTTTAATTGTGAATGTAGGTAAACCAATTAGTTGAAATAGTCCTGTAAGCTTTATGACTAACTCTGAATAAAATGCAAACAGGTAGAACTCGATATTATGTGTTCCATAGTTTGTAATTTTAACCAACAAAACAGAGTTTATCAAAATGAAAGATACGCGTTCAAATACACTTCTTTGTTTGCAAGCTTTTTCGGGTATTGTCATGGCATATAGAGAATAGCCCGATTGTGAGAACCGTTCTTAATGATGGTATAATCTTTGTTAGACTACAAAGTTGCGGGAACCATTCTAAATTAAAGTCGAATCTTTGTTAGAGTGCAAAGTTGCGGGAACTATTCGTAATTAAAGTCGAATCGTTGTTAGAGTGCAAAGTTGAGGGAACCATTCTTAATTAAAGTCGAATCTTTGTTAGAGTGCAAAGGTGCGGGAACCATTCTAAATAAGAGTCAAATATTTGTTAGAGTGCAAAGGTGAGGCAACCATTCTAAATCATAGTCGAATCTCTTTTAGAGTGAAAATTTGCGGGATCCATTCTAAATTAAAGTCGAATCTTTGTAAGAGTGCAAAGATGCAAAGCACCGAGTTCTTTAACATTTGCTGGCGCCTTGTGGGTAAATCATTAATGTCCTATATGTGATTAGCGGCCATGCTAAGAAAATTGTTTCCCATCTCGATAAACAAATACATAAACAATTTATGACCACTGAACGTAAATGGCCTCATTCGTACATAGTGTGAAACAACCAAGCAAACAACTCATTTAAATGTCGAATGTTGTTGATTGTTGACAACATTGATTGAAGCTAAAACATAATGTTCACTAACTATATATAAAAGCTCTTGCTCTCTTAGAAAAAAAAAGAAATGACAAAGTGTTCACCCGCTGCGACGACGAAAATCGCTGCCAGCACCAACGACGTTTGAATCTGTAAATTAAAAAGTGTAATAAGTACAAAGTTGGTTAACTGTTGTCAACCGAGTCTTCGATATATGTGTTTAATAATACAAAAATTATTCGTAAGTCCAAAACGTTTTTGATCTAGTTGATTTTAGAACACAGTAAAAAATCTTATAAATGACCGCACAGACAGTTTTAAAATGGTTTTTAATAAAAATAACAATACGCGTATCTTGCACAACAAATAAATAAAGACAAACGACAAATACGAAGGTGACTCTTAACTGATTGAAAAGCGCAGTAAAATCATAAAAATGTCTTGCCCGCTGTAATGATGGCGATTTGTGTTTTATTTTGATGATACTAGTTGTGTGATGCTACTGAAAATATTGCTGCTGTCGTTAATGCTTCATTTTTCATTTGTACAGTTAACTTGAACGGTTTATAACCATGGCATAGTTCGATGCGAAGTTTTAAGTTATTTAGAAAGTACGCATATCATAGCCATGTACTTTTCTGGCAAGACCAGTGTAGACACATATTTGTTACGAAACTGCCCTGTTGTCAGCAGGTGACTCCTTCAAAGGTCAGCCTCATAGCCTTTGATCCATTAAAATGCCAACCTTGTCAGCAGGTGACTCCTTCAAAGGTCAGCCTCATAGCCTTTGATCCATTAAAATGCCAACCTTGTCAGCAGGAGACTCCTTCAAAGGTCAGCATCATAGACTTTGATCCATTATTTCTTTATCACTAACATGAAACAAATCAAACAGTATATTGATATTTAGATCTTAACGGGCGCTGTAATATTTTAATAACAATAAATTAATTCAAACGTGTGTTTAATTTGGCATGAGACTGTATTACATGAACGTTTACGTTATCTGGTAACCTCATGATATAATTAAGTGTTCAGGACGAAATTAAAGGGGCCTTTTCACGTTTTAATAAACTGACAAAATTAAAAAAAAGTGTTTCAGATTCTCAAATTTTCGTTGTAGTCATGATATTTGTGAGGAAACAGTAATACTTAACATTGCTCTAAAATGCCCCATGCTCTAAAATATCCATTATATGCATCTTTTGACGATTTAAAAACCTGAACATTATAAAGCGTTTCAACGCGAAACGATTGAATAATTTGGAGAGTTCTGTTGTTGTCGTTATATTTTGTGATACTACAAGGATTGCTTATATAAAGTATAAAATACATCACTCAATGTATGAACACGGTGGGCCGAGTGGTCTATGCGATAGACTTTTACTCCAGGGGTCAGTGGTTCGAGCCCAGTTGAGGGTTACTTTTCTTTTCTTTCTTTAATTTTATTCTTGTTTTTTTTACTCGAGCTTTTTAGATCCAATGTTTACATTTATCAATATAAAGCATTTAATGACAAACTATAATACATGCCAAAATCTGTAAAAAGGCCCCTTTAATTTGTTTTCGCTGTAGGATATTTCTCCATTTGTTGTTAATACATATGCTGAAATTAAACATACACATTGGGTAAATATTTTATATATTCGACGATTTACTTTGAATTGTGAAGTTTATCGTTATTGATCGCCTTTACCTGGATATAAAAAAAATCATAGGAGATCTGTTTAAAAACGACCTTCTTTCTGAAACCTTGATGATGTAACATAACCTTTATTATTTGTCGCCTTGTCAAACTAAACCCAAAAGAAAACGCAGCAAGACACATTTAAGACTTAAATTATTGTTGACACTTTTAATCAGATATCATGCAAGTCTGATATTGCATAGGACAGGCTTGACTTGATATAGATAGTCATCAACCTAAATTATTTGTATTAGATTTCTTATCTTAAAGTCTGAACAAAAAGTAACTAAGCAAATGGCAGTAGAGCATACACGGTACGCATATGAGCCGATCTGGTGTGCTAATTATTGGGTCCCCATGATATGTTACTCCGACGAAAGATCTCTTCATTCCATGAACAACAAACATTCTCCTGAAGCGAGAAAGTATAACCTATTAACATTAAGTTAAAGATTGATGACGATTAATGCTAACGGGATAAACTTAAATCAGCGTCTGATAGAGTCATCGCCGAATTCATCGCCTAACCAGAAAGAAGAAACATTTAGAAATCGCTCGTTTATAATTATTATAATATTATCAAATTCAGTTTAAAAGTATTATAATTGAGTTATCAATTTTCAAACTTCAGTTTCAGTTATTAATACATAAGAGGCTGTTAGAAATAGAGCTAATTTTTGTGATGTATATTAACCATATGAACAATCGTCCACGTTGTTTGTTTAAAACAAATTTTCTTTAGATACATCGCTCAATTGAAAGCTGCATATATGTTATATTTAGAGCATATTTGTGTGTATAATTATGACTTTTTAATCGTTATAATAGATTGCCGATACGGAGGACACCACAGTGTATAAACCAATTGTATCATACCCGGATTTTGCGATTAGATTGCCATGGCGTAACGGCAATATTTACATACCGCTATTAATTTTTGATACAAATCAATGGATTAATACTGCAAAAAAGTAAGTAAACTCTGTACTTTAGATGTCGTAGAGAATAAAGTTTCCCTTGAGAACGTATAAATCCGCTTCGAAGAAGTTGTTGTTTATGAAAACATTGCAAATCACCGAAGAAAACTGGAAAACACATGTTGCTGTATGCCAAAATATCCTTTTTGTCTAAAATCTGTTTCGAAATATACAAATTTTTGTGTGTAATATATTGCAATTGAAGTTATATAACTGTTATCTGTTATGATACATATAATCTATCGGCATTTTGAATATACTAAGATAATGATTAAAATACACAAGATGGTTTTTAAAATGACTGTATCATACATTGCAGTGATGCTGTATCATTGATTGCGATTACATTATATGCATTCTGTATAAATTATTGCGATAAATATATGCCGATTTTGCAGTTTTTGTATCATTTATTGTGATTAACAATAATTGATTAAGTCTTGTATTTTGTCTGTTTTAGGCACAATGGAAGAATGTCAATGCATTTACTGTGATTTTTCAACAAGCGTTTTCGGACACACAATTAATCACTGCACATCAAAACATGAAAGTAGAAACCTGAAAATAAAAATCCCCAAATAGTGTGCTATCAACAAAAAAAAAAAACGGTTGCTTATCTTCCATATGAACTTTCATGTGTCTTGTCAGATTATGCTTAAACTTGGTCGAATATTCACATATGTCACAAATATGGTTAACTGAAGAGCTTGAACTTATTCTAGATACATCTTCGTTGCAACTCATGTCCAGCACATTGTTATTGCTGTCCTTTGGTTGGCTGATAGGAGACATGTTGTTACTCAGGTCAAGTGGTGTTTCAGCAGAGATGGTTTTCATAGGGGTTGACGTGTGTAGTATTAAATGCATATATCCGATGTAAGAAAGAATCCCTAAAAATACGTTGTACTGATCGAAAGTGCACATTCTAAATCTAACATCTGATGTATAAATAGTTCTTTTTATTTGTTAAAACGCCAGTACAACAAAGATTTCAAACTAGATCACGACAATATGACGAGATGTTCGGTGATCAGTAACGTAATTTATCCTTATTTCAATATATACAATGCATAACAGCATGCCCGATAAATCTGCATTCGAATATGAATATTAATCACTGTTTGAAGACCATCATAATGACAAAAGAGGACAATAATTTATTTAGGGTAATAATGAGGTTGGGCTAGCCCAAAAACCGATTGAAATCCCAAATGCTTTGCATAGACAGTTCCAATGCGTTGGTCCCAGTTTTTAATCCTTTCATGTTAACAGTTTGTGTTTTTTATGAAAGTAGTAGATAAGTCGAATAATTAACCTCCCGATAGAATTTCTGGGTGTTAATCGTTGTCTTTATAATATACAATAAGCACACACTCTCTCATTATCTTCACGAGCAATTTCGCTATAAAAAAACGTGTCAGTGTTTAAATACTCGTGTAATATCAGAGTGTTTTCCGGGTAAAATTTCATTTGCTTTCTTAAACGACTTATGTGAAATGATACATAAAAAACTTTCTCTTTACATGGTATTCTAGGAAAATAAATAAAATGATGCTCATACAGCATCCTTCATAGCAGTGCCATTTGCACAATTTTGTTTAGAAGTAAAATATCCTATAGTATTGAATCACAACACTATAGGTTTATTGATTAAAATTCAATAGCGTAAAATATAATTAAAACTATCCTAAACTACTTTATATTACATAACGTTGTGTTGATACTTATTTACTTATCCGTGTCACAAACACGTAAAGTGTGTGTGTATACTTATACTTACTTATAAGTATATTTATACTTGTGTGTGTATATATATATATATAAATGTTTTACTTACTGAACGCACATCTAGACATAGCAATTCATTTTTATGTCTTATCCTTTACACTACGAATAAAGTAGAACATTTATGCTATGCTTTCTTATCTTTTATTGAATAGAAAATGTTTGTGAATTGCTATAATCAACTTAAAGGTTTCTTCACACAACACAGAAGTGGAAGTGCTGAATAGTTCAACTTCAACCTACCAACCTTCGAGCACATGCAATATATGTCCTTTATTCTTGAGAAGAAGAGGATGACGAACAACTGCAGATTCTGTTACAGTGGACCCTCCGGCACATATTGAAGAACAGTTGCGCTTACATAGAACGACTTGTCCAACGGAAAGGGCAAAGAGCTCAGGCTACACAGAGTGACGAACAGTCATTTTATTTTCTAAAGGGGAAAAATTCAATAGTAACAAGCTCAAAAAGGCATAATATAACCCATCTATTAATTTTGTATTTTGTGTGAAACATCGGGTCTTTAAATCTGAATCGTACAGAATTGTTAAACGTTATTAAAACACATACAAACAAGCATAATTAGATATACAATATAATAATGACATTTTATCAAAGATTGTAACGGAAGTCTCACTAAATGCGCTGTTTGTCGAATGTTAGTGTTCGTATTTCTATTATAATATGTCTGAACTAGGGGAAAAGACTAGTTGGTATTTATACTAATTTTTGCTCTTCAAACGTGTTTTGAGTTGTATTATTACTATATATTTAAACCTTATTAAAACATATTTAAACCTTAGAGTACAAGGCTATAAGTGCACATCCGAAATGAAAGCCGAAAACTACACAGAGACAATGCGTTTACACAGGCTTCAATAAGATTTAGACTGTCGACATCACCATACGGAGCAGACGGTCAGAACTCGACTTCCGGACGAACGCATCAGCTAGCGAATTCCGACAAACAACGTCTTTTTCCCATGCTTTACTACCATAAAATAGAGAAGAAGTTATCAGTACAAACATACCTTTGATCCGAGAAATTGTACGTAATGTACACGCAAACAACACATATTGATAAATCAATACATTTGAGATGATAGCTTAATCATTTGAGTTATGAAATATGCGTGCCTGACAGTACTTAAAAGAATCGATTGGGTTTAATGATGCAATACGAAGATTTAATAGTGATGTACCTTTAAGTACACGGTACGCCAATACGTTTGCCTAGTGCAGCAAAAAAGCAGTGTACACATGAATACAAAGCATATTTACACAATTACATAATAACGCAAAGATTTACAACAAAGAACTTACTGAAATGGCAATGCAACAAAGCTTAATACAAACGAATAAAACGTTTGAATTATTCAGTTATTAGAATAATATCTTAATTGCAGTACTGTGTCTTTAACGGACCATGAACATGGGTTTGTCAGTGGTATTCATAATGCCAGTCACTAATTAAATAGACTCTGAAGCAGTTTCGAAATCATGTTCTTCGACTTTATCAGGACATTCAAGGCTTTCAGCTCTTTGATTTTCAACGAAGTCTTCAGCATAGAACAGGATCTGCTTCAACGCCATGAGTGCCAAGATGTTCACTCCGTCATCAAGCATCATCTCACTTTCGTAGTTCTTCACCGGGAAAACGTGGTTCTTTGGAAACCCAAGCATATCAGAAACCTCTAGCACTTTTTTCGCAATAGCAGAGCTCGAGAATACAGTTTCTAAATTTTTAGCTACTGCTTGTTCTTCGATGTCGATTTTTGTCAGGAGGAGTACCTGTGGTATTTCTATGTTAACAAGAACAAAAGGTAAGAATTTGCCATTTTTAAAATACCTACATTTAAGATTTACTTCAGTTTACAATATTAGTTATAAATAACGATATTTTAAGAATGCTTTAATTAAACATTACGAAAGCAAGTTTAGCAGAGGGATTTCGGAAACGTACCCAACCGTGAAGCTGCCGTTCGAAAACTTTTGATTTTGTCGACAACTTTGGGGTCAAGCTTTTGTATCATTGATACATCAAGCACAAATACCACGCAGTGGATCTTGTCTTGCAATCCAGGCTTTGGCACAAAAACAGGATCGTCAAGATAAATCGGTTTCTCAGCGTTGAACTGAATAAAATAAATTATAAGATTGATGATCATCCACTTGAAAAGGACAAAACCACTTTCCTCAGAAAGTCACACTATGTAAGTATACATTAATTTAGTTGTAAACGAATTGCATTGTCATGGTGGCGACGCAGATTTGATAATTTGAATGTTCAATGTTGTTTTTTATGTTGTTTGGTTTCTTAAATTTTATAGGACTTTTGCTACGTGTTCCAAATTATATTCAGGTGGGTTTTAACACTAATGTCTATTGTTAAACATAAATGCTACATTTACCTTAAAGCGAACACTTAAGTTTAAATATTCAAAACGTCATCTTAAAATCATTAAACAAATTGGCCAGTTAACTGTAAACAAAAACAACCGGCAGTACCATACATATCTATCATAACTTTACCATGAGAGGACTATGAATAAACTTCAAGTGTTCTCTGTGACCTTGACTTTTAAGCGACCAATAATTGTTTGGCATGTGACACATTGTCTTAATATGATGATAATATGCGATAAACTCAGTCGAATAATGCACAACAAAGTTATGGGCTGAACAGGAACACATACTCGAACGATAAACACGTCAGGACTTTGCAAAACTCCAAGCCTCCACTGTAACCTTGACCTTTAGTCAATTTTATACTTTCACTATACTAAGAGTGTGCGAAAATTTTGATAGGTGATCAAGTCAGCCTTTTATCAAATTTAAATAATGCACGACAATATCTACACCGGACGAGCAATGCCCCCTCCCCTCTCTCAACACACACATACACCAACCTACAAACAGACATGTAGCATACCATTTGATCACATGACATACCCTGTTTCCCATGTTATATTACCATTGCGAATATTTATTTGATATGTTATCTTGCACATGTGTAATATACTTTTTAAGCGTTTTCATTGGCTTAGTTTTCGTTCGATTGACCAATCGCATTTTGTTATTTTGCTGAAATGACATTGCAACGTCAAATGACGTCACGAAATGTAAACAACATTCGGGCTTTATCATTATGTTTGCGTAAATATTTATTTAATTTGCTCATTTAAAAGCACGTGATAAAAAAGATCTAACACTCGTTGTCATTTCATACAATAATTTATTTAACTCGTCCAGGAAATTCATTAGTCAGCTCGCCAAAGGCGCGCTTACTAACAAAATTCCTGAACTCGTTTTATAAAATATGGTATGATATGACAATTCGTGACAGATCCTATATATATATGCTTTTGTGTTTCGCTATTATCACTACAATAATGAATTCATGAACACTTGTGACTTAAATGGTTCAAGTACTTTAAAATAATAAGTCTAAAAGAAACTGATTGTATATAATTTTAATATAAATTTTATAATGTAATAATATGTTAGGTATATAACAAACTATAGTTATTTTGGTATTCTAGTACGATTAATCAATGTGTGAAATTGGCATTGAATATGAAAGATTTAATATTCAAAGACGCTCATATCCACTTGACCGATATGTTGTAACAAATGAACATGATATAGAAATTTAACGAAACTAGAAAAAATGACGTTGGGAAAATGGAAAGGGACAGGGCGACTTATTTCATGGAAAATGTAAGTGATTTCATTTAGCTGTTTCCATTGAAGTGATACAGAATTCATTAAGAATATACTCCTTATATTTCCCATAGTTTATGTTCATTTTAAGAAAAATGTATGTGACTCTACAAAATCGTACATAGCCAATACATGTGCATTGTCTATATTTTTGAGATCATTGATAAATTAAAGATTAACAAAATGGGTGGGAATATTTTAAGTGGAAAGAGCCCTAGATATTTTAAAGTGTAGGACATAAACATGGATTAACTTCTCCCCTCCATGCTGCTTTAACTAAATCACTTTCTTAACAGATACATCCACTGAAATTCGTTGGATCTTTGTTACACATTTGCAATTAATAGTAAAGCGAAAGGATAATTGTGAAACAATGAAACTTGTCTACATATGGTATTATTTCTGAGTTAACGTTTTAGTAATAAGTGTAACCTGACGCAAATAATACAGATTACAGTAACAGAAAAAAAGCCTCAGAGGATTTTAAAGTATTTAAAGTAATCGCTATGAATTATTGATAATCAAATAGAAGGGTACACGTACCTTGTAGTTCTCTGGGATATGTCCATTCAACAAGTAGGTGAACTCCATGGTATCAAGACCCAAATCAGACTCTATGCCTCTTGTGTCACACAGTCGCATACGGAGCGTTGATTCACTTTTAGATTTTATCGAATATGGCTTGTACTGAAAAAATAGCAATGGCAATATTCGTTTACATATATTACATTTATACGGTTTTTAAATCTCCTTAAATCATTTGGATGAATGAATGTACGGTTTGCTTGAAACTAGTATACAAGCAGTATTTAATAGGGCGCTAAATAATAAAAAACAATACCTAAAAGTAAAGTGTAATTGACATGTAAGAACACTGCTGTAAAATTTAAATCATAGAGAAACTTAGAGAAATCAGCATGAGAATCTTTTCATCGGTACAGGGTATCTTAATTTAGACAAGACAAATATCCACCCATTTCTTAAGAAGACTTAAACACAAAATTAAAAGTACCAGATAGTATAACTTGGATATTCGTGTTAAAAGGGCAATAAGTATACCTCACAGTTTGGCCCAGACGTATTGTAAGATATTGTAACTAAAAATAAATATAACAGCATCACACTTCACATTAAAAGAGATTAAACGAGATAGCACTTTAAATCAAATGGAGTGCGTTTCTAGCACATGCTAGATAAAATATTCATTTAAAATATAATTTTAAATGAAATATTATTGTATATAAAAACCTTTAACAATGCATGAAAAAGTGGTAAGCTCGGGCAAAATAGAGCATTTCAAAATAAATCTAACACTACATGCAAGTGTAATAGACCAGCGCCGTGTCGTCAATTGACTAAACCTTAGACCATGCTCTTGAAACTAGCAAGTAAATGGACTTCGTCCTTAGAATACTATCGTATAAAGACGTACCGAAGTGGTGATACTATGAGCTCCTTTTCCAACAATCGCCATCTGTGTGAACCGACCTTTTAGCACAGAGCTAACCGTGTTACAAAAGCTCGATTTCCCGGCACCGACTGGTCCAATCAGGACGATGCGATAATCTTGAATATGTAGACTTGGATTTGGTTTGATTGATTGAACTTCTTGCATCAGCTCTTGTGCCAGCTAGATAAGTACGGGAATTAATGAATCCATTTATTTTATATTTGAAAGGCCATTAGTAACGTACGAGATACATACATGTATATCTATCCAAAAAGCAATCCGACATCTATGCTGCATATGAATGCAATTAAATTACGCATTTGATTTGTGGCCACGCGATTTAATATATTATACCTACGTGGTAAATACAAGTTGCTGGATTTTGTATTTTATTTGTTTTATTAACCAACCTTCTTATTCCATTCCGGTGTTTTTCGCCATTCCTGATTTGTGACCCCCGGTTTGACTACAAATTTCACAAATGATTATTATAATACAATAACAATAATTATAATAATAACAACAATAGTAATAATAACCACCACCACCACCATCATCATCATCATCATCATCATCATCATCATCATCATCATCATCATAATCATCATCATCATCATCATTACATCATGATCATAATCATTATTATCATCATGCAAATACTACTTCTTCTACTGTTTATACGTATTATAATACTACTACCAATCCTTCTACTCCTCCTATTACTACTACTCCTACTAGTACTACTACTACTACTACCACTACTACTACTACTACTACTACTACTACTACTACTACTTCTACTACTACTACTACTACTCTTACTACTACTACTACTACTACTACTACTACTACTACTTCTACTACTACTACCAATCCTTCTACTCCTCCTATTACTACTCCTATTTCTCTTACAACAACAACAACAATTACTACCACTACTACTACTACTACTACTACTACTACTACTACAACAACTACTACTACTTCTACTACTACTACTTCTACTGCTACTACTACTACTCCTACTACTACTACTACTACTACCATTACTACTACTTCTACTACTACTACTACTACTACTACTACTACTACTACTACTACTACTACTACTACTACTGCTACCACAATTACTACTATCACTACCACTACTACTACTACTACTACTACTACTACAATACTACTACTACTACCACAATTACTACTACCACTACCACTATTACTACTACTACTACAATACTACTACTACTACTACCACCACTACCACTACTACTACCACTACTACTACTACTACTACTACTACTACCACTACTTCTGCAACTACTACTACTACTACTTCTACACCCGGGGGGGGGGGGGTAACTTCCCGAATTTTAGGGTAGGGTTAGCATGAACCAATGATTTTTTCAAACATTAATAATTGATGTAAAATGCTTGCAGGAATAATATTTAAGGTTTAAGAAGGCATGTTCTTTTTGTTTTAAAGGATTTCTTTGAAAATTATATTTTTTATGAATTTTTTGGCAACAAGGAGTAACGCATTTAAAAAAATGTAATTAATTTTCTGACAAAAAACCGGTACCATGAGTAGCATGAAACAATAATTTTTAAAACATATGTTATAGATGAAAAATGATTGCAAAAATAATATCTAGGGTCTAATAAGCATTTTTTTATTTTATTTTACAGGTTACTCTGAAAATTATATTTTTCATGATTTTTTTTTGCAACAAGGGGTTATGAAATTTAAAAAATGTTATTGGATTTTTAGACCAAAACTGGTACTATGATAATACTAAGATGCACTTCACCAAAACATTTATGATTATTTTGTTTATTCTTGAAAATGTATTTCCCCTTTTCACTAAAAATAACACTTTTGATCAGAAAATTCATATATAATTATATAATTTTATTTTCAAGAAGCATAATGCCTCTTTTTATTTGTATTCAGCCACAAGTTCTTGTCAGCCACTTAAGGGTTATATGTTGCCTTTCTTTTACTAAATGCAAAATAATTCTACACTTTGAGACATTTCATAAAATATTTTATGTCTTTACAACACCCAAAGGCTAATAAATTTAGATATCAAGTACTTCCATACTAACAGGACCATTCTAGGCGGGCAACCTAGCAACCTTGATTTGTTCATATCTTCCTATCAATCTGTTATATGTGTTATGAATCATTTGTTCGGAGAACATTTAATGTTTGTTATAACTTTTAAATAATTCAATGTTCAAAGTGATATTGTTATTGACCGATAAACCAACATACTGATTAAAAGGGAATATTTTATTAATTATTTGCATTTTATCTTACATGAGTAATATTTGCCTAAATGTTTTTCAAACTATAGAGAAATCTATAAATACAATTGACGACGTTTATCAAAAAAACAACATTTATGAAGTGAGAGTTTAAAGATAAAAATAAATAATGCAAGTTTTATCAGATATTCGTAATAATTTCCAATATAATTGAGTGACTGAGCAATGTGGATGAATGAATATATCGGATGGAACGAACACTTGACTACACTTGAATTATGATTTATTTTTCAATATTTTATGCACTTAAGTTTAGCCTTAATGCGTATTTATAAGCATTTATAGACAGTGTCCCTCCCCAAAATCAAGGAAGTATTACTTGTTATTCATTTGTGTAATGGTATACAATAATTTTGTGGTAGAATATTTGAGAAAATCATTCGAAACAAAACTTGTCAGTGATGAAAATTTCCATATGGTTACGGAAATTACCGATCGTCGGTTTCCGAAAAACAATACGTCGCGGTTTCCAAAAATATGATGGTTGTGCCCAAAGATTTTGGTGTTAATGAACATTACTGGTTTATATTTTAATAATTTCGATTCTTATTTGATTAATAGGTGATTTCAAGGCTGATAAGCTTGAAATATGCAAGCTATTTTTTCGTTTTGCATATGTCTGTCGATACATCTGTACAATCGGTAATTTCCGTAACCACTCGTTAATTTGTAGCAGACACAAGTTTAAATAAAAATTCTTATGTTTTACACAAATATTCTACCTCTTTGCTAAAAACTAATACATGAATGATTTAAAAGTAATATTGCATCGTTTTCAGCCAGGAACACTGTCTATGACCGCGAAAAAAAACATAACAAACTTTTTGATTTACGATATTTACTATCTAAATAGCGTGCATGCGGCATGGCATTGCATGTTCCGCAAGATAAATATCTCGACTTTATTCAATAGATGATTTCGGACTGTTTCATCCAATCAGAAAATAGCTTTTAAACGTAATTTACACCCATGTTAAGCGAGATAATTAAGTACCACTTTTTATACACTGCCAAATTGTGACATAACGAGTTGCCTCCCTTGTTGGTTAATGCTAGTAGGGGTGTCCCGCCGAGACTTCCAAAATGTGACCCATTTTTATACCGGAACTCTGATAAAGTAGACCCATTTTGATACAAGATTTTTGAAAAAGCATACCCATTTGTTTACGATACCATTGATAAAGTGGACCCATTTTAATACAATAATTTTGATAAACTGGACCCATTTCAATGCTACAATTTGATAAAGTGGACCCATTTTATACTAGAGTTTTAATCTCTTTCATATCAATACAGTATACTTATTGAATTTGCTATTAGATTTATATATGTTTATTTGTAAATTTCATATATGTATTATACAACTTTGCCATTTAAAATATGTCTGTATATTGTACATGTAGCGTAAAGTCGGTTATTTTGACAGTCGTATAATTCCGACACAATTTTCATAAATCATTTGCAGTAACTGCACTTTTCCCGGCACTTTTGGATTATGAAACAATTTCGTCACTTAATATATGCCGTATGTTAATATATGACGTCACAGAATCATCTTGGTCGATCAAGAAACAGATAAAAACAGTCAAGTTTCTGCATCTTTCCCGCTACTGAAATTTACTTTTTGATGCCCATTTATATACAGAATGACATTTATCATACCCATTTTTATACTGAAACTTTCAAATCTATATGCATTTATATACAAGCAAATTTCTGATTTCAATACCCATATCTATACTTAGATGCTCAAAACCATACCCATTTCTATAATTTTAGTCGAAAAACACACCCCATAAAATCGCCACACCCCTATATACCCGTATATAGGAAGTTACCCCCGGGCTTCTACTACTACTACTACTACTACTAGAGGAGGAGTAGAAGTATAACCGTAAAAGTATAAGAAGTTAAGTAGTTGTAAACATTTATTTTAAAATTAAAAGCCTAACCTGCTACACTGTATACTTCGATTTCCTTCACTTTGAGGTTTCCGTTATGTATATCGTTCCAGTTTGTTACCCCAGTCATTGTGTAGTTGGCTCCAAATACGAATCCGCCATTCAACTGAAACAACCCGCCGGTGCTATTCATAGTACCGGAGAATAGATTCATATCGAAACCGGTATTACCACCAAAAACGGGTCCATTATTTACATTCGAATATATGCTGTACGCTACATTTGAAACTGGAAATTTACGAAAAGTATCCTTATTTGAGAACTTCAGCTGGAACAAGAAGGCTTTGTCGTCTCTTGTATAACCGTTTACATTGACAGCCCAGCTGGCCGAAGTGTAGCCGCCGAAAACGGATCCCACCTCATTGTACACCACGATGACTGTGGCGCCCTGGTGGTCACATTTCTCGTGGAACTTCTGTGGCGTACAACCATCCTTGGTCACACTGTAAAGCAAGGTAAACTGCTTTTGTCCTTGACCGATCCACTGTTCGAGTTGTGTCTTATCTGAATCCCTCAACTGACCTGCCATTCTGAAGAGCAGAAACAAAATGTGGTGTTTTTGTTGTTTGGTTAACGCATGTGTATAGATTTTACGCGAAGCTGAACACAATTTGTGTAATTATTATAAAACATCGTGTTGTAACTCGAGGGAGATATAATGAGAAGCCTTATTTTAATTTAGAATATAAACAACAAACACGATTCTCTCTCCTTATTTTCACTGCTGTACAGCATACTCGGGCGAGTGAGGAAGACTTAATATTTTCGCATTCGACTTCAAATCTAGATAGGCCTACATGTTTTGTCTTTTTGTAATGGCAACAACTTTATCACTGACAGGTTTTCCGCAATATTTTGTAAATTAAAATGAATACAACAATATCATCCATCATATAAAGGCGCTGCAATGTGAATTGTTGATTTTGAATAGATAGATGAAAGAAAGCTAACTTTACACATTGAATGATGTTCATGCTTTAGCAGCGTGGTAACATATTTTCTTTGTCTGAGGTGTTCGATAAACTTGATTCAGAAAATTGCAGAATGTGAACATAAACTCAGGTTATTCAAAATTATTTTGTAAAACAGAAACGTTATGGCCTTTCTGATATTATCACAAACAATTAGATGTCACATTGCTGTCGAACGTACGATAGTCCATTTTCTAAAAACATGAGCGCTGTATCGTGAACTTTCACATTCGTTTTCGCAATCAATTTGGAATATCCAAACTCGTCATATGATTTGTATATGTATTGGATCAGGTCCATATCTAATCACGTTTAATTTCTATTTCATATTTAGTTATGTTCTATGATTTGATCATTTGGGTGATCATTAATTTAACAAATCTATATCAAACCAATGTATGTAGCTCGAAATGACAAAGCCCTATCTTATTTAAAGGGACCGTCAACCAGATTGACGAAATAAATAAAAGTTCTAAAACACCGTATTTTTTACAGTTATTAGTTTATATTGGTTAAAATATCACGACTGGTATATTACATTGAAAAAAGTTGATATTTTCAGTATACTCGGTAATACGCGATGTGAAATCGAAAGTACATCGCGAAAATAGGTGACATACACACTATAAAAAACGCAAGTAGATTGATCATTTTATATATAAAATATATACAATTCACTACGCATACACAATTTGCATTCCTGGGTTTATCACGTGACGATGATGATCAATCTACTTGCGTTATTTAGATTTCCTGTATAGTTAACTGGAAGTTACCTGGTACACATACACAGTTAAATTTAATTTTTTTGAAAAGCGTGAGGATATTGTTTTTATCTCCGCCGTCCGTCTGTCTGTCCGTCCGTCCTGGCCACTATTATCTCCTACACAATTAGCACTAGAACCTTGAAACTTACACGCACGGTAGCTATGAGCATATGTTGTGCGACGGTGCACTATTCGGAATTTTGATCTGACCCCTGGGTCAAAAGTTATGGGGGTTGGGGTGGGGCCGTGTCAGAGATTTTCACTTGTTTTTATGCCCCCCCCCCCCCCGGTATGGTGCATTGGCCATAACGTTTGCAATATTGAAGATAGCATCTTGATATTTGGCATGCATGTGTATCTTATGGAGCTGCACATTTTGAGTAGTGAAAGGTTAAGGTCAAGGTCATCATTCAATGTCAAAGGTCAAAAAAACAAATCCAAGGGAAGTAATAAGCCTTAAAGGGAGGTAAGTAATTAACCTGCCAAATGATATTTTTTTCTAAATAAATCAAAGCGGCGCAGGAAGGGGCATTGTGTTTCTGACAAACACATCTCTTGTTTTATGTTATTTTATCCAAGGGAAGTAATAATCTTTAAAGGGAGGTAAGTTATGAACCTGCCAAATGATATAACAAATTTAAATAAATCAAAGCGGCGCAGGAAGGGGCATTGTGTTTCTGACAAACACATCTCTTGTTTTATGTTATTTACATTAACTTCTTCATTTCTACAGCGATTCACTTCCAATTGATACTGAACATCTCTTATGACACTACGGTCAATCTCAACTATGCATGGCCCCATTACCAACCCTGGGGTGCCCCCTGGGTCAAACATGCGGCGTGCGGATACGCGTCGGCCTCTGCCGCGCCATTTCTAGTTACCGAATATACTGAAAATAAGAAAACTTAACAACCTTTTCAAGTAATGTAATATACTAGTCGTGATATTTTAATCAATTTAAACTAATAATTGTAAAAAAATACGGTATTTTAGAACTTTTCTTTTTTTCGTCAATCTGGTTGACGGTCCCTTTAAGAGTTCATGTGTCGTATTTTGTAATTACTGTTAAAGAAAGATATGTATTTCACTAAGCAAAACTCTTCTTGGATGCATTTAGTTCTTACCTACGTGTTCATAACGAGGTAATAAGACTGGTAAGTCTAACGGACGAAATGAAATTGCAACTTTGAGGTGTTATGACATGTAATCACATGAGGCTATTTTCACAATTTTCCCGTTCTTCTTACCTAGATAGGCTTGACATGCCATGTAATAGAATCGTCCATGACGTTTTATTGAATATTTTAAGTTTGAAATATATTTATATTAAATAATTTCCCCATGAGTGTGGTCTTAAATTTTCTTTTACTGCAAACTTATACACAACTTACATAAAACATTTCAATTCCATAATGTTGGGAAAATGTAAACTGATCATTTTCGTCGTTTAGCTTTAGTTTATGATTTTATTATGTCTTCTACTGCATAGGTCATTGGGTTTATAACGTTCCATTTTATTTATATTTTCTCTCTGATAGGCGTTTCTTGTTTGATTTAATTATTTTTAATTTGTTTAGCAGTCACATAAACAACCAAGCTATGTAATATGGAATTTTTACACCCATTATTGCTGCTTCTTCCTGTATTTGCGCGATCATTATCTGAGATATTAACTCTATGATTCTATATTCTCAAATCTTTTCTATAAAGAAGGAATGTAGTTGACAATTGTTAATAGTTTTATTTGATCGTTCGTCAAAAAGTTGTAATTCTGTTACTCTTGTATCTTCAATGCAATTGAGTAATTAAATAGTAATTAAATTGAATGCGTTTTAATTCCCTTTTATTATTGTTTAATTTGAGTTACAATGCTATGACGTTAAATTTTATTTACACTTAAATGTATTATGAATATTGCTGGGCCAAGTGTGAGGTTGAGCGCTCTATAACCAGGTTTAAACCCCCAATGCTTTGCATTGACCGTTCCAAGGCGGTGACCCCAGCTTTATTCATATTTTGTGTTTATGTTGGTTTGTATTGTGCTGTATTGTGCTGTTTTGTACTGTTTGGGCAATCGGTCACTTGCCTTAAATAAAGGACCAACTAATTGTTTTTAATGAAAATTCAATACTGCTCCAGCAGCTGGAGTTTCACTTCTTTATATTGGCTTTAAAACTGATAGCTTATGTTTTCTTGACGCAACGTCGGTGTTAGTTCTGGCTACCATAACTTTAAATGTCGCTTTTTATGCTTTTTTTACAGGCGCGACTTTATAGTTATGGACCAACCCAATTAGGAAAGTCAACCAGAAATTACCGAAAAGTTGAAAGTTTACACATACCGGTCCAAAACAGCTTTTAAATGCAGTTATACAAATGCAAATCAACCACTTGATCGGAAAGATTGACATTTTTCACATTTAACTGATATATTCTTTCACAAAATACTATCTTAAACATTTAAAATTTATCTATTCTGCTCTTACATATCGAGAAAAACAGCGATGTGACAGACTTTCTTGAAATGCGAATCTCCCGAGATTTCACGGTCATATGACGTTATTTCTATTTTTAGTAACATACCATGTGCTCAAGTGTTTTCAAATTCAGAATGACATTTCCCGGTATTTTAGATTATTCTGGCTTGTTTTGTAAACAAATTGTAGTGTAAATACAAACTCAAGGTAAATATTATTTAAAACTACCTGATTCACACTGAATCCACCAGACGTAAGTTCTTAATCACAAATAATAGATTTCAGAAAACGAAAGTAATGTTTACAATTTCAGCAAAAAATGTCAAGGTCGATCAGAAAGTATCCAAATGAAAACTCGTCACGTGACAAAGCGACAATGGCGTCAAAATTGTGAATTTCAGACTGATGAGAGTTATTTTCATCTATTGTAAGATGCATTTGAAACATTTGAACCTTAAAATATTCCCCGATGCAGTAATGTATATTCATTCACCAATATACGTAGAAATGTATCCAAGAAAATGAGCTTTCTTTGATTTATAGCGTGACATAAATATGTTACGACTCTGGTTGACTTTCGACACGGGGTTGGCTTCAGCGTACAGGTATGTCAATAGTCAATACTATATAAACTGTACGCTGAAGTTTCTTTAGCTACGTCGGTGTTTCTTCAATGCAGCGTAGAATAATCCCTTTGTCTTTGAGGTGTTTTATAATTCACTATAAAGCGAGATCTCAGATGGGTATGTATGCATATAACAGAGGATCTCAAAAGCATATCAAAATTATTAATTACTTTGCATAAAGAAACTACGTACGTACCGTTTTATTGAATCCAAAAAGCATATAGCACTGTCACTTATTCCTGAACAACAATAATATGTTTTCTAAAACATATGCCCGATGTAACTGGAATGTTCACTTTCCTTTTCGATTTTAATTAGAATGTAGAAACTTTTGGGATAAGTATTGGTTAACTTGGTTAAGTTTTTAAAATAATTTGAATATATACATATTTTATTTTTCATGTAAATCTTACTCGTGGGAATTTGCACATGTCAATTATAATATGTTATCCAACTTTAATAAAACATTGAGTCAGTTAATACTTGAATACATCTGTTCACTTTTACTTTCGTTTTCTTTAGTTTATCTGATTCTCCGATACATTCCATATATACATTAATAAAGCACTAAGTCATCAATATTGACAGAGACCAATGTTGTTTATGCAGTTTACGGCTTTGTTATGTTTGCTAAAAACAAAAATTAACTTAAATGCAGATCTTTCAGAGTGAGTCACGCTTTTGAGCTTTAAATCAAATTCACGCGATTAACTAAGCATGCTTCAAGCTGTTTTATGAGTTTTCCGACAATTAATGCCGTTTGGTTAAAATTTTAGACATTTAAGAAAACATCACATATTTTCATGAAGACCTTTTCTTCTAACCTGAATATGCTGGACATGTAATTGTGAAATTTTGAAAATATTTTCGTCAATAAGCTTTAGTTTCTGTTTTGCTGTCAATACCTATTTTGAAACCAAAACAAATCTTGCTTTAAACATTTTGAAATGAAATATTTTGAATATGTTAATCATTATGCTTTATACTTTTGCTATGGTTTGCTTTCAAATTTGATAGCTTATGGTTTCTTGATGCAACATGTGTGTTTTAATAAATAATTAAAGAATTCTGTAAGACGATCTCCTTTTTGTCAGTGAGGTGTTTGAAATTGTATTTCAGAAAAACGAGATCTTAGATGTATACATGTGCTAATCGAAGAGGATCTCAATAGATCAAATGATAGCAAAATTATAATTTCGTTTGTAATATGAAAGTGCGTACCTTTATCTTAAATCCAAAACTAAAGATATTGCACTGTCAACGTCGTGAAGAACAATACATAGTTTTCTAAAAATATGCCCAATATAATTATATGGAATGTTTATTTTCGCTTTCGCTTGTATTCAAATGCAAAAACTTGTTGCATAATTATTGTTAACTTTGTTAAATTTTCCAAAATAAATTGAATGTACGAATATTATATCTGTAATTTAAATCAAATATGAATTTCATACCTGTATAGACAAGTTCACTTTTACTTTCGTTTTTGCTATTCGTCTATGATCATACGTCTCGTTCACTATATTCAAATATTACACCTCAGAGATATTGGTCCTTCTATATCTATATGACCGGTTTCAGTCTGTAAAATGCGATAGAGAAACCTAAGAGTATATGGACCGGTCACTATTTTTTGTATATGGACCGTTCGGGGTTACACACCACTAAATTTGCACTGTGTGGAAACGTTTTATTGTACAGCGTAGTATTTTGCTGTTACTGTTAGTAAACAACAATGACGTCTGCAGCCAGATTCGCAAAATTAACTGACTGATAAAGACATTTTAGACATTAAAGATTCTAAAAGCACACATTGTGTAAATAACAATAAACTCTAGTTTTATAAAATATATACATGTAATATAAAATATACAATATTTATTTCTGTTATTGTTAAACATTAGTTGTCATTTGTTGCATACAAGATATTCAAATGTTCATTAAATGTTAAAACAGTCAACTAGATGGTTTTTTTAAGTGGAAACTACAACATTATTAAAAAATAAATGAACCTGTAGTTCTTAAAGTATAACAGGCAATATTGCGGATGTTTTGCAGGGCTAGAAACTTCTGGGATTAAATCCATATGTTTAGGTTCTAAACCATAAACAATCATACAACACTGTACAATAGTACAGGGGACACTCTTCGGTGTAGTATAAGAAATAGTAAACTCCACTTCGGTCCCAATGGCATTATAGTGACCAGCCAGGCAGCCAAAAAGTGTATATGGACCTCAGCCTACTCAGCCTACGGCTTCGGTCTATATACGGTTTATTGCTGCCTGGCTGGTCAATTATATAATGCCATAGGGACCTCAGTGGGGTTTACTATTTCTTAAATAAATAAAGGATTAAGCCATGTTAAAACTTTATATAATTAATTCGTCGTATTTTGCTTCATCGTCTAACAAAGATGTGTATTGATATAAACAAAACGTAATTTATATGCAGACCTTTTAGGGTGAGTCACGCTTTAGAGCATCGAACCAGGCTCGCTCTATTAACTAAGCATTTTAGTGCTTTTGATAAGTTATCAGTTCAAAGTTTAATAAATGTCGATCTAGACAGCTAAAGCCTTCTGGTTTTGATTACATATATGTAAGACAACTTCACTGATAACCAGGAGAATGTAAATATTCTCTTACGCTTCAAAGACTGGACATGTCATTTTGAGATTTTGAACATTTTCGTAATTATGCTTTTGTATATGTGATTTTTTAACACAACGTTTCTAAAGCATCCTGTAAGAAGGTCCCATTTTATCAAGGATATGTTGAAAACTTAACTTTAAAAAAAACGAGATCTCATATGTATATGCGTGCATTTCGAAGAGGATCTCATTTGCTTATCAACTGTATTATTAATTTTGTAAAGGAATCTGCGTACATTTCTATTCAATTAAAAACAATATGATATTTCACTGTTTTCTTAGTCCTTGAGAACAATAATACATCTTATAAAGATAAGCCCGATATAAGTTGAATTCTCACTTTCGCTTTACTTTCAATTTGGATGTCTGAACTTGAAATATAATGTATTGGTAAAATTTGTATAACTAAATAAATTAAATGTTTTGATGTTCATTTAAATCTTGTTTGATGAAATTTCATAAATTTATATATCAGTTCAATTTTACTTCATTTTGTTATTTAAATCTCATCATTCGACTCATTCATTATAATTAAATAAGTAAAGGACTTAACCCTATCAATAATTATAATGATTGTATAATTAATGTGTCGTATTTTGCGGCTTTGCACAACAAAGATACGTTTGCTGAAAACAAATAGTAATGGAAATGCAGACCTTTCAGAATGAGCGCCACGCTCGCATGACAAACAAAGCGTTTCTCGTGATTTGATTATTTTTTTTAATTAACTTACTTTTATTAATGTCGATTTTAGACCTATAAAGCATGTGGATTTCTTTTTTTTATTTGACACAATTGTCCGAGCGCCGGTAATTATTTATAACCTAATCAGATGGATTGAGTGAAGAGCTTCCATAGTATTGTGTACGATTTTGGTCGAGAAATAAACTTATATGCAGTCCAGTTCGCGCATTATTTTGTTACCGTGCATATGGTGCTGTCTTGAAAAATGATAAAAATCAGCCTTTAAAACAGGAGCAACCGAGAAAAGAATCCAAAATAGACGTCATCGTCCGGAACTTTGAAAAGCAAATATCACCAATATTACGGGTAACATTTTCATAATGACAATTTTTTTCGCGTTAACGACGCATTTTGAATGAATAATAGAATCACGTAACAAGCTGGTCATTTTCCAATTTACCTATTCCACGTGACAATTTAACGCAAATATTCATGACCGTACTTTTTGTAAAAGAAATTTCTAAATGACTTCGCACCAATTATATTTACGTAGTTGTTAATTTCACATTAGCGAAATGACATCATAAATTTTCGAGAACGTCAGCGATATGCTGTTAATTGATCATGAAATTGAAACTGTAAGGGATTGATACCTCCAGCGTAAAGAAGTGCGTTGTGCCTTTAAGAATGTTATCTGTACAACTAATTGTCGTCTGTTTTATTATAATTTAAAGTACTGAAAAGCATTATCCCGCATTTCATCGGTGGATGACCTGTCGGGAAACATTACGACTTTATTGTGCATAAATTAAAAAATGTTGTGTATAAAAATTATTTGTGTGTTCACTAAAATATCTTACCATGTGCATCATTTATGGGTCACATCGTGTAAGAAAAATAAATAATTCTTTATAACATTCCAACTTTCTAGATGGTTGGATTACACACACGCGCGTCTTCCCTGTTTAAAACTGATTTCGGTAAAAAAAAACATAGTGTCAGACTTATAAGATGCTATCAAGCGACACAGATTATAGCAGTTCGCAGTAAACACTTAAGTTGTTTTAATGTTAATTAAGTCACTTTGGAAAACGTGGGATAGGGTAGCTACCCTCTAACACAATGCGAGGAGAACTAAGAAAATGATGTGTGTGTTTTTAATGTGTATATGATAATTCAAAGGTCGAATACCCTTAAGATTTATACAAATCTCAATCTTTAACGGTCCTATTCGTACATATGTTGACGGACTTTATTTTTCTGGAATGCGTGAAGTAAATGTTTAGAATGGGGTCTTTCTATGACATGTTATGTTTGGTAGTAAAACACGTGTCATGAATACCCTTCAATGTTTAAATGTAAGGTATACATTTAGCAAATATACCAGAAATGAACAAAAGGCGTATTCTTTCCAGTCATAGTAGGTTTTACAACAATATTTTCACCTATACAAACGACATTTTGTCAAATATCCTATGACACAATTGATTGATTAGGTCATTCAGATGTGTTATAAGTAAAAAGCCGCACGTGGCTAGATAAACACGTGCAGGGTGTTTTGATTTAATCAGGTGTTTTATGCATCACTTTTTCTTACTTATGGAATCTCTATCACAGTGTAGGAATAGTGTTAAGTTTGTAAAAATATGTCCCGTGAAAAACACACCGAAGACATCGATCAAATCAACGCATAGGCTATCTTAAAAAGGTAGGTTGCAGTAACTGACAAACAGCTACATGATGACAAACGGGTCAGTAAAAACCCCACGGAAAATAATTCCACGAATAGAACTGAGTATGTTTCATGGGCTTAGCTTATTACAACGGTCAGTTTTGTTCTGGAAACATCAAGTTTTGTTTTTCGTTATTTCGCGAATGCAATAAAACCCGTTATATTATAAATTCAGGTTAGTATACAAATGCTCCATCTGTCAATATTTTTCGAAACACTATTGTTTATTTAGAGAAATCAAATGGTTTTGTATAGGATTATCAAAGGACAGTTCCCTTTTTAATTGAACTTTTGAGCACAGATGGACCGTGTTGCAGAAGCTGAATTTCCCGGAAACAACTGGACCAATCACGACGATGCGATAACCTTGAATCGAACCATGCCTCGATTTGATCGATTGAACTTCTTGCATGAGCTCATGCATTAAATAGATCATCCGAAAAGTTTTTGAAATAACAGTTTGCATTTCAGTGAACATTTAATCCGTATTGGTTATTATGCTATTAATCAAGATAACAGATTTATCCCCGACAATCAATTACGGTTCCACATTTCAGCAATTTAAGTGAACATATATAAAATCTTATTACATTCTGGAAGTTCCCGCCATTCCCGAATTGAGCTTCAACAAATTGAAAGTTGTGGATTTAATTCTGGACAAAATACACAAAAGGCACGAATATAATCCATTCGGCGATACAAGAAGATTTGTTTCAATGGCTCGCATAATTAAAGAATGACGGGTATATAAAACAAGTAACTTTTTATCTCAAACATAAATTTTGCTATTTGAAGTTATGCCATATCCATGGATGTAACGCCTATTCCGAGGACATAACGTCCCTTTCAGATATTTGCGCGCCTTAAAGAGAAGCAAAGTTCCGTCCTTGGATGTTTAGCTGCTGAATATAAGTACCTTCCACCAACTTCAACAAAAGTCCAAACCAAACATTACTTAACAAATATTTAAAGCCAATGAGTATCTTTCTACTCACTTATCCCCATTCGCTCTTCGTTTCGTACTCACCGCCTCCTCATTCATCTTCACTGCCATCGCATTCATTTATCCTACCATGTCATTATTCTTCTCTGTGTTTTTGCCACGCCTAAATATATCCTGTATTTCACCATTTCATTAAATAAACGTGTCATAACTAGAATGATCAGCCTTAAAACAGTACTCAATAATTACGTATATATGATAGCTATGTATAAGGACAAATAACATCTCGCCTGGAAGACGATCGCGCCGACGTCTTAAGAACGTGACCTATTGGTTTTAAAACCTATACAAGCTGACAAATGGCGTATGGGCTTATAGATTACGCAATATTCCACATTATTTGTATGTTGTTGTTTATTTTCATCTAATAAAACATATAGAACACATATAATAATAAACATTAATAATATAACAATTCATGACCAAAAAAAGAATATAATTCTTGATTTCTAAAGAGAAAATATTCTACAAAGCATTTGAACAAATGCGGAATTCATTCACAACAGTTATTTCGTGTATAACTTCTAACATAGGAAAGAGCTGTTTGTTATTAGGAAGTCAGGTTCAAAATGTGCTTATAAGGAAGTCAGTTGCTAACAGGGGATTAAACCAAACTTTTTGGCAATAAAGCAGTTAACAGAGATGGAAACGGCGTCGGGAAAATGAAATAATCGCGATTTAGTTATATTTACTGTACACATTCGTCAATACTGTGTAATATAAGAGAAAATGACATGTGCGCATCCCATTTTTTGAACGTCACGTAAGTAGACAACATATTTGTGGACGGTTTTCCTTCAATAACGTTTTTATCCTGACGTCTGCGATATTGAAACAAAACAAAACGAGGGAAGCACAAACACCATAGCGCTGAAAGGGCGTATGCATATAGAATAAATATAAATGCAAAGTGGCTTACCGGGCGAAAATATCTGCTACTCCTTTATGAAAAACACAAAAACGAAGCCATCTTGGAAGTAAGTTCCATCTAACCTCTCTCAAACCCGGTTATCTCCCATATACGCATGCTCACTGAATGAAGTACTTATGATGGGTTTAAACCGTTGTCAAAATATGAGATTGGTGAACATATTCAGCAATTAAACATTCTTTGGACGGGTGTTACATACCCGCAAAAGGAGTAATATCATTCGATTGTGCTCGACACTACCGGAAGGACATTGACATCACTGGAATGGCTTTACACCTCCGTAAAAAGAGTACCACCCTATCCACGAAGGAGCGCGTCATCACCGGAAAAGGCGTATAATTCCCGGAGGGGATTCAACATCACCTGAATGGACGTTACATAACCAGAAAGGTTGTTATATCCCCTTAAGGGGAGTAACATTACCATTATGGATAGACGGAGGGGCGGACCAACCACCAACCCATCAATTCGTTCATCTATACATCAATCCATCCAACAACCCACCCATCCATCCATCAGTTAATCCACCCATCCACGCGATCCTCCATCTTTTCATTGACCCATCAATACATCCATCAATCCAACCAAAACCCACTCCCCCATCCACTACCCACATATATACATATATATATATATCCATTCACATATTCAAGGAATACCAAACAATTTTTGCAATTTATATTTGTATAAGGCCATGTCCTTCTTTATATAGTAATGCACCTGTACTTTCGGTTTATTATTAAATTATTTTCTTCGTCTGATGATCTGGAGATATGGTAGAATCATTAAATCAGATACAAACATGTTGCTCGTTATGACAAAGCACTGTATATATCGAATTATATCATTAAATGTCGCATTTCGTGGCAGTTGTTTCACATCATATTGAGCTCCGGTCGAAAAAGATAAATATCTGGAGTTTAAAACATCTATAACGCTCAAAATCAACGAAAATTTCATTAAGTATTTCGTAAAATAAAGTTAACACTTAAACAATAAGTGTTCCTTATAGCAATAGCCACAATTTCAAAGCAAGATGTGGTATGATTACATAAATTTTTGTAGATACAAAAAGCTCGTTTTTATTTATTTGTGACACAATTAATTCCATTTTAATTTCCCGCGAATATATCTATTCATACGACACACGAACGCCATGTAAGTGTTCATGTGTCGTATGAATAGATATCGTTGCAGGAAATTAAAATGGAATTAAATATGCAAAACAATAATAAAAACGAGCATTTTGTATCTACAAACATCTTTTTTACCAGATCACATCTAGCGTTGAAATTTCGGAAATTGCCATAAGGATTACTGATTTTTAATTGGTCAAGTTTATTTTATGAAATATTGTACGAAATGTTTGTTGATGTTGAGTAGTAATGTTACTTTAATTATTGCAACCAATAATATATTTTTTACCATTATACCGTTCTAATCATTCATACTAGGTCTGGCCGGATCTATATGCTGTTTCTAATTGTCAGTAGCGAAATGACAACGTGATATTAATTTTATTACTGATTACCGTTAATTATAAACGTAAATGATATATTTGTCTTTATTTTAAAGCCCATTAATACTCAAAATCAAACAAATTTCAAAACATAAAGTTAACAAATACATCATCATTCAAATAAATTCCTTATAGCAATAGCCAAAATTTGTATCTCGTTAAATGTATGTTACCATACCACATCTAGCGTTGAAATTTTTGCTATTGATATAAGGAGCACTGATTTCGTATGGGTATACTTTATTTTACGTAATATTTTAAGAAATATTCATTGATTTTCAGTATTTATGTATCTTTAAAAATTGTGGATTAATCGTTACTCACAATCATCTGCTTCACGGAAGATGCGTAACCTGGAACTAACGTTGGTTTTAATTTATAAAAATCATATGATAATTTGTTTTGTCTTACGATTCACATTTCAGTTTACAAGTTTCTACCATTATTTTGTGTTACCATTAAAACATGCTGTACAAGAAAACTAATTTGGCTCATGTGCAGGTCCTCATTAATTATAATAAATGCTAATGGCGATTTTTCCAGGGGAAAAATGAGAAATGTATTTTCTAAATACCTAAGCATGGTATGAACGTAGAGTATTGCCACAGTATACATTGTGTAAACACTGTTTATGCAATGTAGTCTGTAGACTATGTATTGCTTACACACAGTGTATTGGTTACTTCGTATGTTTTATGTACGCACTATGAATTGTTAAGACACTATTTTATATTCGCACGCTATATATTGATTACGCACTATGAATGTGCTACTTGTCTTATTCTGTTTACATAAGTACTATGTATTCTTGTATTGTTAGCAAACTATGAATTGTCTACAAACTATGTATTGTTTTACACTGTGTTTTGTCAACACAATTATGTATTTTTACATACGTGGTAGTGTTTTCACCAGATGAATCACCACTTGTAGCATGTACAGAAAGTGAACGATTCAGAAGGCAAATCATTATGTTACATATTTCGCGAGTTTTTCTTTCGTTTTTTTGTCAGTTAGATTTTAAGTATATTGGCAGAGTATCAATATTTATGTAATGGGGCTTCATATGTTGTGTGCGATTCGACGCTGGGGATGGTACGGCTTACAATATGTTACGGTAGTACTTTGTATATATCATGTGATATTAAACTAACCAGCATGTAACACAAAGTCCAGTCGGCTATCATAACAACTTCTTAGTGTTAATTGACCTTCTATGAGCATTTTGTCACCAGTTATCATGCTAATATGAAGAAGCAAAGGATCATTTATTCATATAACTGTGCACGTAACAGCATGTTGCCAGTCTGTTTGTTGTTAATTTGTGGGGATGTTCACCCTCATCCATGAAAATACCGGAAATGAATATTAAGCTTTTGACAAGCGTAGGCTTCACTTCATACACCTTAACGTTCGTAGTCTTTTGCCTAAATTGGACGAATACGTTTATTAGCCAGTAACAGCAGGGCTTCCTGCATTTCAATTAATAACTATACTGTTAAGCGTAATGATATAAATCGACAGGGAGGAGGCGTTTGTATTTATGTACGATATCACATCTCGTTTAATCCACCTGATGACCTGATCCATGAAGAACTGGAAGCTACCTGGCTGGAAATACTTCTGCCGAAATCCAAACCAATTTTATGTGGTGTGTTATTCCGACCGCCGAAGCAATTAAAACTTTTATACAATATTAGAAACTGTTTGTTCATCAAGTGCACATTTTTTAGAATATGAAACTACTTTACTCGGTGATTTAAACACAGACGTTTCTTCTTTGAAAAAGTGCACGTTGAATTCATCATTCTGTAATTTTATTGATATGTTTCTTTTAAACAACTAGTTAATACATTTATTAGGATGTGTAGATCAACCAGTACAATTATTGATCTTATTTTAGTTTCGGACTGTGATAACATTTCTCAGAGCGGTGTGTTTGACATTACCATAGGTGATCATTTGCCAGTTTATTGGACTAGGGAAATTTCAAGAACTTGTGTTGGTAAACATAGCACTGTGAAAACAAGAACTTTGAAACATTACAATAAAGAAAATTTTCAGCAAAGTTTATTATCTACAGATTGATTATGTGTTATGAACTGTGATATTGCCTCTGTAGCATGGGATAATTTTAAATGTTTATTTATGTCAGTATTAGACAATATTGCACCTGTAAAGGAGGTTAGAATTAAACAGCGGGCAGAACCGTGGATTACATCTGACATTCTTAACTCTATCAACGAAAGAGATAAAGACTTTCGTTTATTTAAACAGGACAACTCTAATGTGAATTATGATAATTTCAAAAACTTGAAATATAGTACCGCAAATATGATTCATGCTGTTAAGAAAAAATATTTTACTGATGTACATGAAGAAAACAAATGTGAATCTAAATCGTTATGACAATCACTTAAAAATTTAGGAATTCCTTCTAAAAAAGATAGCAGTTCTTCTAGTGTTAACATCGGTATCAAAATTGACAGTGAAATATGTTTTGATACATTATATGCTGCTGAAAGATCAATGATTTTTATGTAAATGTTGCTTACATACTTGTAGAGAAACTACCTACACCTGTTATTAAATTTGGTAAAATGTTTGTCCGTAGTTTTTATTAATCTAAAGGTGTTCGACCAGATAGTTTTTTTATGTAGTATTGTTTTTGAGAAACAAGTTTTATTATATCTGAATAACCTTTGTGCAAAAAGGCCACTGGCTTAGACGGTTTAACCTCTCGTTGTGTCAGGGACAGCGCTCCAATCATTGCTGGTCTCCTTTCTCATGTTATAAATCTGTCTTTAATTCAAGGTATTGTCCCTGATGACTTAAAGTCAGCCCGGGTTATTCCCCTTTACAAAACGAATGATAAGACAGAATTATCGCCCAGTGTCTATTCATAGTATAATCTCTAAGATCTATGAAAAGGTTGTGTATGACCAGGTTGAAGAATATCTTTACAAAAATACTTTGTTGTATAAGTTCCAGTCTGGCTGACAACTGATACATGTCTAATTCATCTTTCTGATTTTATTAGATTCCAAAAGGATCAATGCAATCTTGTTGGTATGATTCTTTTGGATCTTCAAAAGGCTTTTGATACTGTAGACCACGGTATACTGTTAATGAAGATGGAAGCTTTAGGTCTCAGTAAAGATGTTTTAAGAAGGTTCAAATCGTACCTTTCTGAATGACAACAACTGGTTGATGTTTCAGGAACGTTTTTCTCTTTTTCGAATATTTCTTGTGGTGTTGCTCAAGGCTCAATCCTAGGACCCCTTCTGTTTTTAATCTATGTAAATGACATGTCAGCAGTTGGAAACAAACAAGCTTTTATTGTATGCTGATGATTCTGGCACTATGGCTACGGGTAAAAAATAAATCTGATGTTGAAAATGCCCTGAATTAGGAAATTTAGGTTGTTAGTAAATGGCTCATTGTTAATTATCAATGCAACATTGGATCAAATTTTATCTTGTGATTCAATGGTTTCTTCAGTGATTAAAAAGGCAAACTCTAGGTTAAAATTTGTATATAGGAAACGTGAATATCTCACTCAACATACTAAGAAACTTTTGGTTATGTCACTTATTCAATATCATTTTGACTATGCCTGCTTCTTTTGGTAGTATGGTTTGAATAAATCATGGATGAACAAGTTACAGGTAACTCAAAATAAGTTGGTACGGTTTGTTTTGAATTTAGACCCACGGTCACACATTGGTCCTTAGCAATTTAAACTGTTAAATTGGCTCCAGTATCCAAACGAGTCGAACAAAATATTCTGATTCAAGTATTTAAAATTGTAGCTGGTACAGCCCCTGATTATATGGGTGAGCATTTAATTCCGGTTAAGGAAACACATGGTCACTATACAAGGTTCCGTGAAAAAGGTTCTTTCACAATTCCGAAGGTTAAAGTTTTTGGTATCAAATCCTTTGTGTTTGTGGGTTGTAAACTATGAAATGGGTTACCTCCTTCTATTACTAGTATATCTGAGTCCCATAGGTTTAAGGTTACCGTCAAAACCACTTTTTAAGTCAGATTTTATAATATTCTTTTACTAAGTAATCGGTATCATGTGTAAATTTTTAAATGCAGTCAGCTTCTTAATGACATTTCACTAGTCAGTTTGTGATGTTAATGTTGAAATTATCTGTGATAAATTTTTATTTGCTAAAACTATTTTAATTACTTAAGTCATTGATTAACTTCATGTTGTATGTGCTCATCATTAATTGAATTATTCATACAATTAATTTCACCAATTCAAGTATTATTAATGCTCAGTTTAAATCTGTGATATATTATTAATGAACAATTCATGTCTATCTATGTCATGCCACCAGTAACAAGTACCACCAATGGAAATAACAGATCACTCTCTTGCATGACATGATTAATTTTCATGTTTGTATTTTTAAGTATTATTTCATGAATACAACATGTTTATCTATCTATCTATCTGTCTGTCTGTCTTTCTGTCTGTCTGTCTGTCTGTCTGTCTGTCTGTCTGTCTGTCTGTCTGTCTGTCTGTCTGTCTGTCCGTCCGTCCGTCCATCCATCCATCCATCCATCCATCCATCCATCCATCCATCCATCCATCCATCCATCCATCCATCCATCCATCCATCCATCCATCCATCCATCCATCCATCCATCCATCCATCCATCCATCCATCCATCCATCCATCCATCCATCCATCCATCCATCCATCCATCCATCCATCCATCCATCCATCCATCCATCCATCCATCCATCCATCCATCCATCCATCCATCCATCCATCCATCCATCCATCCATCCATCCATCTATCTATCTATCTATCTATCTATCTATCTATCTAATCTATATCATCTATCTATCTATCTATCTATCTATCTATCTATCTATCTATCTATCTATCTATCTATCTATCTATCTATCTATCTATCTATCTATCTATCTATCTACTATCTATCTAGTCTATGGAGGTTACAGTATACTAAATAATCGTTTCATGTAGGGCTGCACTCTCTTACACTGCGGTTCATTGCATTCACACTCTCTTACACTGCGGTTCATTGCATTGCATTGTATGTTGAGGCACGAACGACAACTCTGCTAGGAGAATGTTAGGGCTGTACTCTCTAAAAAAATATCATAGTTGACTCGAAGGCATGTTTTACACTTTAAACTATTGTTCGGGTTTTATCTTTCGGAGATAATGGTAGGGCATAAATATGTGTTCACGAACGAATCCCTGAAATATGATAAACTTGAAGACTAAAGTAAAGCCTTGCACTGAAAAAGGTTACATTTCACTAAGAAACGGCCGAAAAAAAGTTGCAAAAACAGTCGATTTTGATTCGTGTCAAGTTCTTTCTTGCATTGAACATGACCTATCTTTTTTATTGCATAAATCGATTACGCTTAGAATGGCCTTTAAGAAAAGGTATGGTTATGGTGGTCTCTATGTGCAAAATGTTGCATTTATTTTCGCTCAAAGTTGTCGCTTTTACATTAAATTATATAGGGAAACTATTTAGTATATTCTGACCTAGAGGTGACAATAACGTAGTGACGTCACCGTCTATGTATAGAATGGCGATCATAGTGCTTAAGCGCTTGATAAACAGTAGGTTAAACATAGTACTATTTAACACAATGTTCTGCTTTTTTGAGTGTTTTATTTACAAACTCTCGGCCAACAAAAATCAAATCCACCCAAAACAAGACAATATATGCATGTTTAAACAAACAGTCCTTTACATGTATTTAGTATTTTATTAATAGAAAAAAGTAGTCCGTCACCGGAGAGCGACTGACAGATATTCGAGGTCACGTGGTAAACTAGTCTAATAACTTTTCGGTTAATATGATTATAGGTGCTACCTAATTTGCGGGCAAAGCTTAAAAGATGTCTATTTTAGTTTGCATATTGATTAGGAATAAAAGCCTGCACATTTTAATGGAACAAACCAGCTCCCAAAAGGTAATTCGTATTTAGAGAAATGAACCAAAAACATTTTTTTAAGATTTAGGCAATGGATATAGTAACCACTAGTGTTGTTTACAAACATTTTAATATCAAGTTAAATGGATGGTTGTTCACTTTTTAAATAAACAATATTTAAAATTTCTATCTTAAAAAACCTCTTGAATAGATGAGATTAACTGCGTTTAAAGTAAAATAAATGTTTAAATATCAGGATAAATTTTATTATAAATTGATGGGCATCTTTAAATCACTTGCATAACAACATAATTATATTTTATCTATCTTTACATCATGCCTGTACGAAATGTTCCGCCCATTGAGACGGAATTTAATTGACAGTTCCGCCTGGAAAATTGTTGATTCCGCCCGGAATATAGTGGTTACAAGAAAGAATATTTTCCATGCGGAAACGGGGCGGAATATGGGGTGGAATTTGGGGCGGAATATGCTAATGAGGCGGACAAGATTTCCGGGTGGAAATTATTTTTGCATGCTGACACGGGGCGGAATTTGGGGCGGAATATGCTAATGAGGTGGAAAAGATTTCCGGGCGTAAATTAGACTGGGATGGAAATTTCCGGGCGGAATTTTATTTCCGGGCTGAAATGACAGGAGAATATGTGAATGATTCCTAGGGGGGGGGGTATTATGAACTACTCCGGTATACACATAGCTCCTTGAGCTGCTGATAAATAGGCGGTTAAGTGGTCACAAAAGCTAAAAAAAACTTTTTAAAATCACTAAAACAACATGTCCCCTTCAATCTTTTTCCAGATACAGTCAGTCATAAAACAAACATTTTTTGCAGATGACACAACATACTTCATTGATAGAACAATTAACTCATTCACTGCTTTAATAAACGCAATACAAGACTTTAGTGAAATATCTGGCTTTAAACTAAATACCCAAAAATCAACAGGTATACGTGTTGGTTCACTAAAACATTCACAAATTAAATTTAAGGAATACACAAACTTTATCTGGACCTCTGATGGAGCTTATAAACACTTGGTTTCTATTTCACAAATGACAAAAATCTTTATTATATGGCAAAAAACATTCAATAAGATATAGACACCTTTGACTGCTTTAAATGTCTTTTATATAATTGTGAAATTACTGCAAAGATTGTAAACTGGCTGGAGCATTCATTTTAAACGTTATAGGTGAACCACCTGCCAAAACAGATATTACTGTAAAACAATATAACTGTACTAAACACAGCATAATATAAGAAAACAATACAATATATTCCAAGAAACAAACCTGTTTAGTAGTTCGGAACATTAAAAAAAGTTCCATCATAACTCACTGAATCACTCTTTTCAGCCTTTTTTACACACTGAATGTTGACTTCCACATTTTGCTTAATTATTTCAGAAGGTTCATCAAAGTAAGATTAATTCATCATATTAATAAAACTTCAAATTAAAAAAATCCAATCATTGCTTTGAAACTGCATTTCAAATTTTCAAGCCAGTCAACAGGTCTTGCAAACCGCGCTGTTATTTTCAAATTTCTGACTAACACTAAGAGCAAGAGTCTGTCTTATCAGGCTGTGACATCATATAACCCCATATTACCCATGCATTCTTTGTGTACAATTAACTGGGGGAATACAAAGAGCCACCAAATTGACATCTAAAAACAAAACACTACTGATAAACAGGGATAAATGTACTGCATTTCACAACAATTTTCAACTTGCATACAGCCCTTAATCAAATTTGCTCTATGACCCTTAATTCAAAGATATTTTAAATACATAGTAGATGTACATGTACTTTAAATGTTGTAAGGTAAATTATCATAACACAGTGATTTAATTATAAGGTCTTATAAAAAAAAGCCTGAGCCAAAATATATATAAATTTCATCCAGAACAGTATTTATCTTAGTTTATTATTTTCCTCCAAATTTAAAGGATTTGAGGATTAGTCCTATTTTTCCAGAGTCATTCCAGCCTTAAATTTGTGTCATTTCAAGCTCATTTCAGCCTTTTTTGCATGGGTTAACTATTGTTTGAATTGAATATTAATGTTGTTTACCTTGTGTATGGCGAATATTTCCTACAATAACCATTTAGAAACTGAAATCAGAACTCTGTTTTTTAATTATCTTAAAGTCCCATTTTAAAATTATTTATCAATAGTTTTCTAAGTCCTGAACATTCTGCCCCAGAGAAATGTATAAGTTTGAAATTCCGTCCGAGTAAATTTCCTAAGTCAGAAAATCCGCCCCAGAGAAATGTATAAGTATGAACTTCCGCCCGAGCCTTATTTCCGCCCGGAATCGCTAATGAGTTCTGCTTGGAAAAAAATCAATAGAAATGGTCTTTTGGGGGCGGAAATCAAGTTCCGCCATTATTCTGCCCGGAAACAATAGTTTCCGTCCCAATTTCGCCTCATTTCCGCCCCAAAATTTCGTACGGGTGTGTCTATTAACAGCAGTGTGACATCCATGATTTCATATAGACCCTGCTAGAAACGAATAACTGAATGACATTTTGACAAATGACAATGACAAACATGCATATGCGGAGGTGTTGTTCACCGAAAAACAAAATTATTTCTAAACAGTTAAAATATAAATAATGTATTTTATTATTAAAATTGTGTTTTATGTTTCTTGAACATATGCAGGGTATTCAATAAGTTGAAGATGGAGTAGAAGGGGGAAATGATCACTTTTTTACTTAAAGCGAGTATATTATATGATTTCAATGTCAACATTGTATTATTTCTTCCTAACCCAACATATTAATATGACCGTAGAATGTTAAATTAAATTAATTCTCAATCTTCATATGGTACCATAAATCAAATAGTGTTTACTACAGTGAAACAAGCAAGTAAACACGCATATGGAAGGAGTTTTTTCTGTACAGCAGAAATTTATTAAGTACTAATAAATACACATTTCCTTTCATTTATTTTCTGGTGCTACTTCTTCTGAACTTTTTTGGTATTCAATAAGGCCAAAAAGTATACACAACAATGATTCTCGGGTTGTTTGCATTGAGCTTGAAAGTGGTCTTTTTCTTTACCATAAGGTGTATCGATGCTCCATGCACTTTATGGGAAAAAGTAGAAGGAATTTAAAGCGATTGCTCATGGCATTAACTGATGAAACATAAAAAACATAAACATAAAAAAAAACAGCATGATGTGTCCAATTATTATTTATGCAAGAATAAAAAAGATATATGTCGAAGATCAACAGGCATTTTTGCAATTAAAATATTCACAATTTTGGCACTATATCATGGCCCTCATGGGACAGAAAAATTAACATTCAATTACACAATATATATTAAATTCTATAGTAAAACATGCTAGTTAATATTATTTAAAAGTTTAATGTCTTGCTAGACGTCTTCAAAACACAATGATCCCAAAACTGAGTGCGCTTCCTTGCTAGTGGCATGCTTTTTATTAACTACTAGACTATCATAAAAAATATATAAATGCATGGACACTATTAGTATAAACATATATTTAACAGGTTTGCTATCTGCTAGTTGTTTATTTCACTTCTCTTTAACTATTGTTTGTACATCTTATATTTGTTATGCTGAAACTGCTTTTTGATGCCATACAGACACTCTTCATAATAACTGCAGTTTCTTTACAGTCTACTTATGTTACATAACAATAACCCAACAGAACTATTGAATATTTCAAGGCCACAATTGCATAATTTCCATCACTGGCAAGTTTGATAGATCCAGAATGGCATCGTTGTTGATTATTTAGCATCCAGTCAGTTTTGCTGCGCAGAATAATGTATGGAGTGTGCGACGCCCAGTGCTTGACAGACCATCTTCTAAAAAATTAAACCAAAAAATCAATAAAATACACATTTTTAATACATTGATATTTTATTTAACCAAATACAATAATAACCAACCGATTTTTAATCAATTAAGTGGTTTGAGGCCTTATCTTAATATAGTGATGTGTAACCTTTTATATGAAAATAAATGAGAATTGAGAAAGTGAGTGCAGACGAAGTTAAAACCAGTTAAAATTAGCTAAAATGCTGAAAAGTTAAATCGAAATAACGTTAAATTTGGTAAACAAACCTGTTCCTCGTAGATAACAACCGCAACTTACCCAACTATTGCTCATGATCACGGGTAAAACTGCTTTTTGAGAGCGAATGGTAAAAGCGTCACGAATTCTGACAAGTAAACAGTAGGGTGTCGTTATTCACCGGACGCTGTGTGCGCAGTGGTTAGCTCCCCATTTAACATTTGAGAGCTCGAAATCATCGTCGATGTTCATGAATTCAGCGAATTTTTTAAAACGTTTTATTTATTGATTTGTGAGGATAATAATAACATTAAGATATTGAATTAATCGGATCAAATAATTTCACAACTAAACAAACGGAGGCAGAACATGGACAAGATTAGTATTCAAGGGAGATAATTGCATTCGAAAATATATGTCGCGTGACGAAAAATTTTGAGATGCATCCCTTGTATATTTTTATGTCTAAATTTCCATAAGTATGGACGGTCAACGCCCACTACGCGGGCTTTTGCCCGTATTATGTTACCTGGTTATCAGGCTGATTTAAAGGCATGTGACAGGATAAAGAGAGTTATCAGAACATAGTTTGCCCTTCTTACAAAAACTGCCATGGTTTGTTTAATAATAGTATTGAAATCATGTGTTAAAATGTACCTCTATCAAGAGTCATTGGTTTATTTGCCTTTTATTCTACAATAGTTTTAAGTTTCAATATAATATAAGCCGCGTTCTGAGAAAACTGAGCTTAATACATGTGCGTAAAGTGTCGTCCCAGATTAGCATGTGCGGACTGCACAGGCTAATGTGGGACGACACTTTACGCACATGCATTATGCCCAGTTTTCTCAGAACACGACTAATATATTCTATGTTTCGCTGTTATGATATTATAATGTTAAGACCACATGGAACTATTTCAAAACAAACTGTCTCGAAGTTTGATGTTATCAGCTAGAATCTCGTTTTTGATTTTAAAATGTTAACTTGCATCTGTCAGAACGCACGCTATCACAATGTATGTGTCATATACTGCTTTTTAATTCAGAAGAGCTGTATGGGTTGGCCTCAAAAACTCTATGTCGTCACGTTGAATAATATG